>NC_073388.1:528285-625785 GCF_028641065.1 Leucoraja erinaceus | reverse complement strand
AGATAGAGGGGGGGGGGGGGGTGTGGAGATAGAGGGGGGGGGGGTGTGGAGATAGGGGTGTGGAGGGGGGGGTGTGGAGATAGAGGGGGGTGGTGTGGAGATAGGGGGGGGTGTGGAGATAGAGGGGGGGGGTGGGGGATAGAGGGGGGGTGGTGTGGCGATAGAGGGGGGGGGTGTGGAGATGCTGGGGGAGATAGAGGGGTGGTGTCCATAGAGGGGGTCACCACTGAGCCACTAACGGGTGCCTCTCTAGAGAGGGGGGGGGGTGTGGAGATAGAGGGGGTGGTGTGGAGATAGAGGGGGTGGTGTGGAGATACTGGGGTGGTGTGGAGATGACCTGGCGATAGAGGGGGGTGCTGGGCTAGGGGGGGGGCCTGTGTGGAGATAGGGGGATGGTGTGGAGATGAGGGGGGTGTGTGTGGAGATAGAGGGGGTGGCCAAGAGGGGTGGTGGTGAGATAGAGAGGGGTGGTGTGCAAGAGAGGGGCGGGGTGTGGAGATAGAGGGGGGTGGTGTGTGGAGCCACCAAGATGTGGAGATAGAGGGGGGTCGGTCACTGGGGGAGAGGGGTTGAGCGGCCATTTACCCCAATGCTGGGCCCCCCCCACCACCCCCACCCGTCTGCCTCTCTGCCCCCCCCCAAGCTGGGGGTGCTGCCCCCTGGGCACGGGGAATGACCTGGCCGGGTGCTGGGCTGGGGCCCCCCCTGTGTGACGATGACCCTCCCCTGCAGGTGGTGGCCAAGCTGGAGAGAGCCCACCCCCCCCCCCCCCAGGTGAGGCACTCCCCCCCCCCCCCCCCCCCCCCACCCCCCCCCCACCCCCCCCACCCCCCCCCCCCCCCCCCCCACCCCCCCCCCCCCCCCACCCCAACCCCCCCCCCCCCCCACCCCCCCCCCCCCCCCCCACCCCCCCCCCCCCCCCCCCCACCCCCCCCCACCCCATCCCCCATCCCCCCATCCCCCCCCCCCCCCCCTCTCCTTCCCACTCCCACCAGTTGACAGGGCTCACCACGGGGAGGTCGACAACATGAGCCCCAAGGTCCGAGCCTGACCCAACCTCTCCCTGTAGCTCAGGTTCGCGAGACCAGGCAACATCTCCACTGCACACTTTCAACTTTAAAGGCATCCTACCTGTAGCAGGCAGACCAAAACTGAACACAGTACTCGGGTGTAGCCCCACCAGTGTCTTGTACAACAGTAACAACGTCCTAATTTCTGTAGCCAAATATAACTTCTCCTGGGAGCCAGTCTGCAGTTGGCCTCGATTCTTCAAAAGCACCTATTTGGAGCAGAGATCTGCCAACGTCTGCTCAGGTGAGAGAGAGTCAAAACTGTTGGGCAGCACAATTTTTTTTGTCTGAAGAAGGACGGGAAGCTTTCGAGAATTTGAAGAGATCTTTAATGCAGGCCCCAGCACTAGGAAGGCCACTCTACGATAGCCCCTTCCAACTTTACTGTCCCACCCTTTCTGAATGTTCAACTGCAGTCCTCGCCCAAAAACATGGGGATAAGCACAGAGCTGCACCCAGTTGCAATGGGGCCACCCACTATGCACCCAGATCCCAACACCAATCTATAATAGTCTACAGTCTGCTGCAAACCTGACCTTATGGCATAATAGTGGTGTATAGTTCCTTGAGCAGCACGGTGGTGCAGTGGTAGAGTTACTGCCTCACAGCGACAGCAACCCAGGTTTCAGCCTGACTACGGGTGCTGTCTGTACGGAGTTTGTACGTTCTCCCTGTGACCTCATGGGTTTTCCCCGGGTGCTCCGGTTTCCTCCCACACTCCAAATAGGTACAGGTTTGTAGGTTAAATATGTAAGAAAGAACTGCAGATGCTGGTTTAAACAGAAGATAGACACAAAAAGCTGGAGTAACTCAGCGGAACAGGCAGCATCTCTGGAGCGAAGGAATGGGTGACATTTCGGGTCGAAACCTTCTTCAGGGTCTCGACCCGAGAGAATGGAGCAACTGGGCTTGTATACTCTGGAGCTTAGAAGGATGAGAGGGAATCTCATTGAAACATATAAGATTTTTAAGGGTTTGGACACGCTAGAGGCAGGAAACATGTTTCCGATGTTGGGGGAGTCCAGAACCAGGGGCCAACAGTTTAAGAATAAGGGGTCGGCCATTTAGAACGGAGATGAGGAAACACTTTTTCTCACAGGGAGTTGTGAGTCTGTGGAATTCTCTGCCTCGGAGGGCCATGGAGGCCGGTTCTCTGGATACTTTCAAGAGAGAGCTAGATAGAGCTCTTAAAGATAGCGGAGTCAGGGGAAATGGGGAGAAGGCAGGAACGGGGTACTGATTGGAGATGATCAGCCATGATCACATTGAATGGCGGTGCTGGCTTGAAGGGCCGAATGGCACTACTCCTGCACCTATTGTCTATTGAAACGTTGCCCATTCCTTCTATCCAGAGATGCTGCCTGTTCCGCTGAGTTACTCAAACATTTTGTGTCTATTTCAGGCTTGTAGGTTAATTGGCTATGGGAAAAATTGTAAATTTTCCCTAGTGTGTAGGATAGTATTAGTGTGCGGGGATCGCTGGTCGGCGCAGATTCGATGGGCCGAAGGGCCTGTTTCTGTGCTGTATCTCTAAACTAAACTAATCAGTGGGATGAGGTCCGCAGCGTGGGAGAGTTCTCCCTCTCCTGGACCATGGTGGTACTGCCAGCAGTGGCAGCATCAGATCTAGTCCTTGTTCCCAGTTCAAAGCTCAGAGCGATTGTCATCATTTTACATAGTAAATGAAAACCAAAAATAAAATGCAGTGGGCGCAAATCTGACCTCAAAACAGTAAATGTTGGGAACAATCAGTAGGTCTGACAGCCTCTGTGAAAACCAAAGCAGATCATATATTTTGAACACCTTGTCTACTCCACTGCGATATCTCCTCAAGGTATGCCTACTTTGAAGAAGTTCTCCTCCTCTCTCCGCAGACAGTTTCACAACCTCCTCTGTAACTGCCCACCCTCTTCCTCCCCTTCCTTAACCCTCGAGCTGTCTCCTCCCATCCCCCCGCCCTCGGGCTCCTCCTCCTCCCTTTTTCCTTCCTTCTCCCCCCCACCCCCCATCAGTCTGAAGAAGGGTTTCGGCCCGAAACGTCACCTATTTCCTTCGCTCCATAGATGCTGCTGCACCCGCTGAGTTTCTCCAGCAATTTTGTGTACCTTCGATCTTCCAGCATCTGCAGCTCCTTCTTGAACAGATCATATTTTAGTTTAGTATGCCCCAGATAGGACAATGAAATTCTTACTTGCTGCAGCACAACGCAATATGTTAACATAGTACATAACTGGAGGAGATACAAAGAGTTCAGTGTGTGTGTGAATACACATGCACACATACTCAATAATAAACTAATATAGTGCAATAATAATAAGTGAGTCTGAAGAAGGGTCTGACTCGAAACATCACCTATTCCTTCGCTCCATAGATGCTGCCTCACCTGCTGGGTTTCTCCAGCATTTTTGTCTACCTTCGATTTTTCCAGCATCTGCAGTTTTTCCTTAAGCAATAATAATAATAGTCTGTGTTGTACAGAGCTTATTTGTTGTTGTGTTTAATAGTCTGATGGTTGCAGGGAAGAGGCTAGTCCTGAACATGGACGTCACAGTTTTCAAGCTCCTGTACCTTCTTCCCGAAGGCAGTGGAGAGATGAGTGTGTGGCCAGGATAGTGTGGGTCTTTGATGATGTTGGCAGCATTTTTGAGGCAGCGACTGGGATAAACCTCTTTGATGGTGGGGAGGTCGGAGCCAGTGATGGACTGGGCAGTGGTCACAACTTTTTCAAGGATTCAAGGTAGTTTATTGTCATGCAGTCTTTTCCGCTCCTGGACGTTCAAGTTGCCGAACCAAGCCACGATGCAACCAGTCGGCATACTGTCTACTGCCACTGTCACCTGTCCCGAGGTACAGTGAAAAGTGTTTTGTCGTGTGCTATCCAGTCAGTGAAAGATTACAATGTTGGAGTTTAGAAGGATGAGGTGGATTCTTATAGAGACATATAAAATTATAAAAGGACTGGACAAGCTAGATGCAGGATAAATGTTCTCAATGTTGGGCGAGTCCAGAACCGGGGCCACAGTCTTAGAATAAAGGGGAGGCCATTTAAGACTGAGGTGAGAAAAACTTTTTCACCCAAAGAGTTGTGAATTTGTGGAATTCCCTGCCACAGAGGGCAGTGGAGGCCAAATCACTGGATTGGTTTAATAGAGAGTTAGATAGAGCTCTAGGGGCTAGTGGAGTCAAGGAATATGGGGAGAAGGCAGGCACGGGTTATTGATGGGGGACGATCAGCCATGTTCACAATGAATGGTGGTGCTGGCTCGAAGGGCCGAATGGCCTCCTCCTGCACCTATTCTCTATGTTTCTAATCGAGCCATCCAAAGTGTACAGATACAGAATAAAGGGTATAGATGTTTAGTGCAAGACAAAGTCCTGTAAAGTCCGATTGAAGATAGACTAAAGATCTCCAATGAGATAGATGGGAGGTCAGGACTGCTAGTTGGCAAAACCATATTTCAGGTCCACAATTGTCACCCCTTTACATGGGACGTTTCCTCATTCAGTGGGGGCTCTCTGAGATGGTTCTGAAGAAAAGTCCTCCAGTTATCATATCCCACTGCGCTGTAATTATTCCCTGTGTCAGAGTTAATTCTCAACAGCAGACTGTTGTTGACCCTATAGTTCACACCGACAGACAAGGGCTTTCATGGAGTCAAAACTAGAAACTGCAGGTGCTGGTTTACAAAAAACTACACAGTGCTGGAGTAACTCAGCAGGCCAGGCAGCATCTGTGGGAACATGGATAGGTGACGTTTCACAGAGTGCTGGAGTAACTCAGCGGGTCAGGCAGCATCTGATTGTTTGACCATCACATTAAACGTTCCCCTCCATGGCCAGTGGGAATGCCATTTAACCCATCCTTCTCTGGATCAAATCCCTCATGCATTGCAGATGGTGCAATTCCCCCATTGGGGACCCTTCCACAGCACCACATGTCCTCTTGTCCACTGAGGGCCCTGGTGTTATACAGACAGATCACTCCAGGGAGGATGGCATTTAGCCTTGCACCCTGAATGGCACATAGGATATTTTGGTTCCACTCCATATCCCAGCCCGCCAACCTCCGTCTCCTCCCCTCCTTCCCCCCCCCCCCCCCCCCCCCCCCCCCCCCCCCCCGTCCCCTTCGTATTGACTGGCTGTGTTCTGTTCTGTGCCCACAGGTGGAGCGTGCTGACATATGAGGCAGCAACCAAGCATCCTCTTCCCATGGTGACTGAGGACGAGAGCCACAGCTCCCAGGTATGTGTGCGGGACTCCCCGCATTGGGCAACGATGTTGATGTGACTCAGATCAGAGCTGGGAGGTGAAGGGAGGTTTTGGTCAGGGCCTTCCTTTGAGCAGGTCGGGAACTGATGCATTGTGCCTTAACACAGGTAGCTGCCAATTGTACTCACACAGGCAGTGGAGTTGCTGCCTCACAGCGCCAGAGACCCGGGTTCAATCCTGACTACAGTTGCCATCTGTCCAGAGTTTGTACGTTCTCTCTGTGACCTGTGTAGGTTTCCTCCCACACTCCAATGGTGTACAGGTTTGTAGGTGAAATGAACGGTAAAATTGTAAATTGTCCCTAGTCAGATAGTGCTAGCGTACGGGGTGATCACTGGATAGCCCGGACTCGGTGGGCCGAAGGGCCTGTTTCCACGCTGTATCTCAAAACTAAAATAAAACCTAAACTTCATGTGTGAGCAATCTTTCTGCAAGGAGACAGGCCGTTCGGCCCATCAAACCCATGCTGATCATCAAGCACCCATCTACACTTTTATTTGAGTTCCCCCACAGATTCTACCGCTCATCCACACACACAGTGATAAATAGCAGTCAATGAGCCGACCCACCCACCCACACGTATTTGGGATGTGTGACGTTGTGTCACTTTTACCGGTCACTCATGGGTTCAGACTATTTGAGCAAGTGGGTGGTGGCTGAGATGCAAGGAGAGGTTTATAGTTCAGCGTGCAGTGTTAGATGGATACAGGTTGATGCCACACTAGGACACACAGCCCATCTCCCACAGTGTCCCACCAGCCCAGATCCATGGCGTTAGTGCGCTGCCTGACTGATCATCCTTACCATGATCGCCCTCTTTCCCCAGGTTCCCATATCTCAGTACGCCAACTTGGTTGTCTATCACTTAACGAATGTCCTCGAATCTGACCAGCACGCTGATGTCATCTCCTCGGCCAGGTACGTCTCTCTGATGGTTGTTGGTGACTTTCACCTCACTTGCTAGGATCATATAGAAAGAACTATGTCCTCCCCACTTGCTGGCCCCAGGTACATAGAAACATGGAAAATAGGTGCAGGAGGAGGCCATTCGGCCCATCAAGCCAGCACCAGCATTCATTGTGATCATGGCTGATCGTCCCCAATCAATAACCCGTGCCTGCCTTCTCCCCATATCCCTTGACTCCACTAGCCCCTAGAGCTCTATCTAACTTTCTCTTAAATCCATCCAGTAACTTGGCCTCCACTGTCCTCTGTGGCAGGGAATTCCACAAATTCACAACTCTCTGGGTGAAACATAGAAACATAGAAACAAAGAAAATAGGTGCAGGAGTAGGCCATTCGGCCCTTCGAGCCTGCACCACCATTCAATATGATCATGGCTGATCATCCAACTCAGTATCCTGTACCTGCCTTCTCTCCATACCCTCTGATCCCTTTAGCCACAAGGGCCACATCTAACTCCCTCTTAAATATAGCCAATGAACTGGCCTCAACTACCTTCTGTGGCAGAGAATTCCACAGATTCACCACTCTCTGTGTGAAAAATGTTTTCCTCATCTCGGTCCTAAAAGATTTCCCCCTTATCCTTAAACTGTGACCCCTTGTTCTGGACTTCTCTGGACTGAAAGTTTTTTCTCACCTCAGTCTTAAATGACCTCCCCTTTATTCTAAGACTGTGACCCCTGGTTCTGGACTCGCCCAACATTGGGAACATTTTTCCTGCATCTAGCTTGTCCAGTCCTTTTATAATTGTATATGCTTCTATAAGATTCCTCCTCATCCTTCTAAACTCTAGTGAATACAAGCCTAGTCTTTTCAATCTTTCATCATATGCCATCCCAGGGATCAATCTCGTACAGGGAGCTCTGTCCTCCTCTACAAAGAAGGGTCCTGACCTGAAACATCACCTATCCATGTTCTCCAAACATGCTGCCTGACCTGCTCAGTTACTCCAGCACTTTTTTTGTTAACAACTATCTGCAATTCCTTGCGTCCAAGCCCCCTGTAGTAGCAGAGCATGCCCACAGATGGCGTTAATAATAATAATAACTTTATTTATAAAGCGCTTTTAGACAACATCAGTTACCACAAAGTGCTGTACATGGGAAGTTAACAAAGTTATTACAAACTACTAAAACCATTAAGACGACAGGACTATAAAAACATTAAAAATTAAAAGACATTAAAAGCACTAAAACAGGAACAATGTCTCAGCCAGTGTCGAAAGCCAGTGAATAAAAGTGAGTTTTTAGGGAGGATTTAAAGATGGACAGTCAAGGGGCCTGTCTGATCTGCAGCGGCAAGGTGTTCCAGAGTGCCGGGGCAGCAACAGAAAAGGCTCTATCCCCTCTGAGCTTCCGCTTAGACCTTGGTACCTCAAGGAGCAGCTGATCCGCTGACCTGAGGCACCGGGTAGGAGCATATAGGTGGAGCAGCTCAGAGTTGTCTACATGTACTTGATCTTTACTCTTCACCACTGTGAATCTCCATCACTGCTCTTCACTGTGAATCTCCTCACTGCTCCTCTCTTTGTTTTACCCTGCATGTGCTCCTGGAATTCTCCTGCCTTCTGCAATAACGTTTATCTTCTGCCGATGCGCAGGTTCCTCTGTCAAACAGTCAGCAACTTCACGGCTGAGGTTGGCAAAGCCTACAAACAGGTTGAAGAGAATAAGGAAGAGGCAGACTCAATGACAAACAAGGTGGGTCACTTGGTCACGGGGATGAGAGCAGCCTCCTGTCTACCTGAGCCTAGCCCCTGACCCATACTCCCATCAATACTCTGTAACGCTGGGTGTTGACTAGAGGAAGGGGGAGGTTGGGAATCCCCACTAGCTGAGGTGATGAGAACATGCTTCTCTCTTGCAGTGTGAAATGTTGACCCGGAAACTGGACTCGTTGGTCAAGGCTCTGAGTGACGAATCTCAGGCACTGATTATCCCCGTGGGAACCTCTCCTCCATGCTCGGCTGGCCAGGGTGAGAGCAAAGCTGCTGAAACCGGAGGCAAACAAGACAGCAGGTCAGATGCTAACTCTGCTCCCAAAGGTTTCAAGTCGAAGGAAGAGCTGATGTTGCGAGCCAACAGTTTGAAGAAAGCTCTGAGGCAGATCATCAAGCAAGCAGAGAAAGGTAACGCAGTGGGATCTCAGTCCAGGTGTTCACTCTGATGATCAGCGCCTTGCACCTGTGATTGGACTAGAACCAGACATGGGCGAGGGGAAGGGCAGCATTAGGGCAGAGTAGATCTGGTAATTCTCTGCCACAGAAGGCAATGGAGGCCACTTCACTGGATGTTTTCAAGAGAGAGTAAGCTCTAATGGAATCAAGAGATATGGGGAGAAAGCAGGAACGGGGTACTGATTGGGGATGACCAGTCATGATCATATTGAATGGCAGTGCTGGCTCGAAGGGCCGAATGGCCTCTACTCCTGCACCTATTGTCTATGTTTCTATTTACTTGATAGACTTAAAGTCTATAATTTTATTATAGACCTTTTATTATTGCATAAAAACAACATGGAATCAGGCCCTTCGGCCCACCGAGGCCACACTAACCAATAATTACCCCGTACATTAGCTCGATCCTACACTCAAGGGGGCAAGTAACAATTCACAGGTCAATTGACCTCCAAACCTGCACATCTTTGGAGTGTGGGGGGAAACCAGAGCACCTGAAGAAATCCACGCAGTCACGGGGAGAACGTACGTGATCAGTGTGGGTTTTCACCTGGTGCCCTGGTTACCTCCCAAGCTCCCAGCTCATACAGTTTTGTAGGCTAATTGGCTTGGTAAATTTGTAAATTGTCCCTAATGTATGTAGGTTGGGGTTGCAGGGATCGCTGGTCAACATGGACTCAGTGGGCGGAAGGGCCTGTTTCCTTGCTGTATTTCTAAACTAAACTAAAATAGATTTACAATAGGATTGGGGTTTTAGAAGAGCAGCATGATTATAGTGGATCCACTAAGGACCAGCACACAAAGAGGCATTGGAGATCTATCCTGGTCGATGATGTAATGGTCTTCCCCGACTGCAGTCAACATTCACCTTCTCTTCCAGTGGTTGATGAACAGAACAAGCAGAGCCAAGTGACGCACGGCTGCTGCCCGCCCAACGCCAACCCGCCCGTCTTCAAGAGCGAGAGCACAGAGGAGCATGGACAAGGACACAAGAACACGGAGACACGTAAGTCGGGCAGCTTCTCTCTGACTGTGGATATCCCACTCCGCACCATCCCCACCACCACACCCTGTCCCCAACAGCTCACAGTCCCAATCAGCATAGACGTGTAGAGAGGGTGGGGCTGGGGAGGAGCTGAGGTAGGTGTGAGATCCAACACCTTGCTACAAGTGCCATTGTCAGGAGCCGTTGGTCAGATGAGAAGCTGACTGACCAATCAGGACAGGAATGATGCCTGCAGGAAGATCTGATGAATGAATGACCTGGTGCTTTTGTGCAGATGACACAGATGTTCACAGGACACCTGGACAGGTACACAGGTAGGAACGGTTGTGAGGGATTGGGACATCATGGTCAGCATAGACCAGTTGGGCCGAAGGGCCTGTTTCCGTGCTGTATGATTCAAATACTCTGTTTCACATGTGATTCCACGGGGAGTGAGGTTGATGGCTGCACAGATGTTTCACCCCAAGGAGGATCCCTTGTGTGACTCTACAGACAGATGTTTGATCCAATGGACTAGCACCAGGTGTGACTGTACAGAGGGGCAGATGTTTCCCCAAGACTCTGGAGCAGGTAGATGGGTCACCACGAGGCGTATACCTGATGTAGCCATTGCCAAGAGAGCTAGATAGGGCTCTTAATGTTAGCGGAGTCAGGGGATATGGGGAGAAGGCAGGAACGGGGTACTGATTGGGGATGATCAACCATGATCACATTGAATGGCGGTGCTGGCTCGAAGGGCCGAATGGCCTCCTCCTGCATCTATTGTCTATTGAGGTGTATGCATGGCAGGTGGGACCCTTGCTATGAGTGTCCAGGGGGACAGTTGTTTTACAGGGGGGGGGGATGACGTGTCCTGTGACTGTACTCCCCATCTGATCCGTCTTCTCTTGATTCACCAACAGTAGTGCGGAGCAGTACAGTGTCCTCCATGGCCTCCACCATCACTGTATCCTCCACAGTGTCCACCATCACGCTGGATCCATCGGATGGAACCAGTTCCACTGAGGACCTCAGCTCAGCGTAAGTGAAATACTTCTGAACCTGCCTGAGATGTGACCTGATGCTGAAGAAGCTCAGAGCATGGATCTCACTCACAGACGGCTGGATCTCACTCACAGACGGCTGGATCTCACTCACAGACGGCTGGATCTCACTCACAGACGTCTGGATCTCACTCACAGACGTCTGGATCTCACTCACAGACGTCTGGATCTCACTCACAGACGTCTGGATCTCACTCACAGACGTCTGGATCTCACTCACAGACGTCTGGATCTCACTCACAGACGGCTGGATCTCACTCACAGACGGCTGGATCTCACTCACAGACGGCTGGATCTCACTCACAGACGGCTGGATCTCACTCACAGACGGCTGGATCTCAATCACAGACGTCTGGATCTCACTCACAGACGTCTGGATCTCACTCACAGACGTCTGGATCTCACTCACAGACGTCTGGATCTCACTCACAGACGTCTGGATCTCACTCACAGACGTCTGGATCTCACTCACAGACGGCTGGATCTCACTCACAGACGGCTGGATCTCAATCACAGACGTCTGGATCTCACTCACAGACGTCTGGATCTCACTCACAGACGTCTGGATCTCACTCACAGACGGCTGGATCTCACTCACAGACGGCTGGATCTCACTCACAGATCACAGACGTCTGGATCTCACTCACAGACGGCTGGATCTCACTCACAGACGGCTGGATCTCACTCGCAGACGGCTGGATCTCACTCACAGATCACAGACGTCTGGATCTCACTCACAGATCACAGACGTCTGGATCTCACTCACAGACGTCTGGATCTCACTCACAGACGTCTGGATCTCACTCACAGACGTCTGGCACAATTCACAATCTTCAAAACCACTTCACTTTTGCTAAAACACTTTTGACAAAAACTGACAAAAACACATTTCTTTGGGAGGTTCTGGGAAAGGAAATACTTTGGGTATTTATTTATTGTATGTATAATGTACGTTTACAAGTCCGTTACACGAGGGGACAGTTATCGAATAAATTACCCGCTACTCTGTCCCAGAGATCATTCCCTAGGTTAAGGTCATAAAGTCGTGTGATAGGAACAGCAGAATGAGGCCATTAGGCCCATCAAGTCTACTCAATTCAAGTCAAGAGTCAAGAGAATTTTATTGTCATGTGTCCCAGATAGAACAATGAAATCCATGCTTGCTGCAGCACAACACAATATGTAAACAGGAGATAAAAGTTCAGTGTGTTTATATACCATAGACCATATATATATTCAGGATTCAAGAGATACAAGAGAGTTTATTGTCATGTGTCCCTGATAGAACAATGAAATTCTTGCTTTGCTTCAGCACAACAGAACATAGTAGGCATTTACTACAAAACAGATCAGTGTGTCCATATAAAAATAAATAAACAGATAAAGTGCAATAGGCTGTTATAGTTCAGAGTTTGTTTGATGACCAGTTTTATAGCCTGATGGCTGTGGGGAAGAAGCTGTTCCTGAACCTGGATGTTGCAGATTTCAAGCTCCTGTACCTTCTGCTTGATGGCAGCGGAGAGATGAGTGTGTGGCCAGGATGGTGTGGGTCTTTGATGATGTTGGCAGCCTGCCAATATGGCTCAATCATGTCTGATCTATCTCTCCATCCTAACCCCATTCTCCTGCCTTCTCCCCATAACCCCCTCACACTCGGTAGGCGGCGCGGCTCTGGCCAGCAGCGGCCTCTACAGCCTGTCCGCGTTTTTATTATTTTTTGTCTGTGTTTTTATGTAGTTTTTGTTATTTTATGTTGGGGTGTGTGTGTGGGGGGATGGGGGTGGGGTGGGAGGGGGGGGGGAAACTTTTGAATCTCTCCTTGCACTGGAGACCCAACCTTTTCTCGTCGGGTCTCAGGTGTCGTTGAGGCCGCAACGAGGAGCGGCCTCCAACGGGAAGAAGCCGGGGACTCAGGTGCCGACTCACCGTTGCCGTCGCGGAGCTGGCCGAGACCGGAGCGGTGGAGGAGCGCTGCCGCTGCTGCTGCTGCTGCTGCTGCTGCTGCTGCTGCCGATGCCGCTGCTGCTGCTGAGTCGGAGGCTGCTACTGCGGGTCTGCGGACGGCTCGGACGACCCCGCGCGGCTCCCTGGAGGGAGACCGCTTTTCGGGGCTCCTGCAACGGCGAATTCTCCTGTCCGTGTTGCGGGGTCGAAGAGCTCCTGGAGCGGGGCCTAACACCATTGCCCCGCGCGGCTGGAACGGCCGCGGGACTTTGCGAGCACACTCCGGGGGCTCCAACACCAAGGCCCGGTGTGCGACCTCGCACCACCCGGCGTGACTTTAATGGCCGCGGGACAATCGCCATCGCCAGCCGGGGGCTTTGTCTTTGACTCTGACATCGGGGGGGGGGAGAGTGCAGTGGAGAGATAAGTTTTTTTGGCCTTCCATCACAGTTATGTGATGGATGTTTATGTTAAATGTAATTATGTTGTGTCTGGGGTCTATTTGTGTGTAATGTATGGCTGCAGAAACGGCATTTCGTTTGGACCTCCAGGGGTCCAAATGACAATTAAATTGACTCTTGACTCTTGACACCCGTACTAATCATCGATGGGTTGGTGGTGAAGAGAGTCAACAGTGTTATGTTCCTGTGCGTGCATGTTACTGACGGTCTGGGCTGGGCTGGGCCCAGAACATTTATGCAAGGAAGGGTTTATATAATGATGTTCTGCACAGTTGAAGAAGCACATTGAGGTGCAGCACAAAGTACCAAGTTACACAATAAATCTCACACTGCCACCATGGGAAACATCTTCACTGTGTCTACACAGAGCGAGCAAATGGGAACACGTTTTCTCGGGGTAAATTGTTATATAATAGTCATAGTATTTTGAATATATTATTTATCTGTGAATAGAATTAAGGTAACAAATTGTATGAGTGTAATAAATAGATGCATGGCAGGGCACCTCATGGCAGGGCACCTCATGGCAGGGCATCACATGGCAGGGCAACACATGGCAGGGCAACACATGGCAGGGTACCACATGGCAGGGCATCACATGGCAGGGCATCACATGGCAGGGCATCACATGGCAGGGCATCACATGGCAGGGCATCACATGGCAGGGCACCACATGGCAGGGTACCACATGGCAGGGTACCACAGACCTCGGGAAACAGCTCGGTGATGTGGACACTTACTGTGTCTTCCCAAAGCTTTGTTGAGGCTGCCTCGCCTGCAGTGCTGTGTGCAGTTCAGGGCTGCAATGTCCAAGAGAGTGAGGCAGGTTGACCAAGCTGATGGCAACGGCAGGGTGAATGGCAAGTTATGGCCAGCTGCATGAAGTGGTGTTGGAAACTGCTCAAATGTATTAGATCGCATCCATCAGGTTGAAACTGGCATCCATCTCTGGTTGACCAACTTGGTTATGGTGGAAGCTGATTCTAAAGGAGATATTCATTCACAAGGTCCATGAATGGAACTTGTCTGCAGGGCTTTAGGGTAAAGTCTGAGCAAGTTAAACAGGGTTTGTAAAGGGCTAGTACGGGACTGATGGGTTGAAAGGCCAGCTTCTGCGGGTAATATTCCATGATTGAGAATGAGTTTCCATGGAGACGATGCCTGAGCTCTCTGTCTTTGGTTCTAGATCGTTCTCTGAGAAATGTGTCATGAACAATTACTTTGGCATCGGATTGGATGCCAAGATATCGCTGGAGTTCAACAACAAGAGGGACGAGCACCCAAAAAAATGCAGGTGGGTGATCTGGCCCCTCGCCGTGACCCCTCGCCGTGACCCCTCGCCGTGACCCCTCGCCGTGACCCCTCCCCTGGGGCCCCTCCATGGACCCCTCGCCGTGACCCCTCCATGGACCCCTCGCCGTGACCCCTCCATGGACCCCTCGCCGTGACCCCTCCATGGACCCCTCGCCGTGACCCCTCGCCGTGACCCCTCGCCGTGACCCCTCGCCGTGCCCCTCGTGGACCCCCTCGCCGTGACCCCCTCCGTGGACCCCTCGCCGTGACCCCTCGCCGTGACCCCTCGCCGTGACCCCTCGCCGTGACCCCTCGCATGGACCCCTCCATGGACCCCTCGCCGTGACCCCTCGCCGTGACCCCTCGCCGTGACCCCTCGCCGTGACCCCTCGCCGTGACCCCTCCATGGACCCCTCGCCGTGACCCCCTCCATGGACCCCTCGCCGTGACCCCTCGCCGTGACCCCTCGCCGTGACCCCTCGCCGTGACCCCTCGCCGTGACCCCTCCATGGACCCCTCGCCGTGACCCCTCGCCGTGACCCCTCGCCGTGACCCCTCGCCGTGACCCCTCCATGGACCCCTCGCCGTGACCCCCTCGCCGTGACCCCTCGCCGTGACCCCTCGCCGTGACCCCTCGCCGTGACCCCTCGCCGTGACCCCCCGCCGTGACCCCTCGCCGTGACCCCCCGCCGTGACCCCTCCATGGACCCCTCCATGGACCCCTCCCCTGGGACCCACTCTCACCTTCTCCCCTGGGGCCCCAGTCTCACTCTCCCCCTTGGCCCCAGTCTCACTCCCTCCCCCTGAGTCCTGCTCCTTGTTCGTGTGACAGAACCCAGACCAGTCCAGGTCTGGCCCAGTCTTGCCTCTGCCATGTGAAGGACTGATGCAGTCCTCCCCTGCCCCCCCCCCCCACCCCCCACTCCATGTGTCCTGGTGTTTCAATCATTGATCGAGGGCTGTTCCAGGATACCCCTCCCTGCACGGAGCCAGGCACACGGATCTGAGCCTAACTCTGACAATTGTCCATGTGCCTGTTGTAACTAACTTGGCCCAGATTCCATGTCTTGTGTGCATGGACAAAGACTGCTGAAGGTCTACTCCAGAGCGTGCTTGTGTGAATGGTGCAACCGTTACCAAACAGGGCCTGGACACATTGTGGTGTTAAATTCTATTGTGCTTCCTCTGACCAGAAGTCGAACCAAGAACATGATGTTGTACGGAGTCCTCGGCACCAAAGAACTTCTCCAGAGAACGTACAAGAACTTAGAGCAGCGAGTCCATTTGGAGGTAGGGAGCTGCTTGCCAGGGATGGCTGGGGCAGGGGTTTGCAGGACCACTCACTAACCTGATTCACCCGCACTTCCTGATTCACCTGCACTCTGGAAATCCCAGTGTAATTGGCCCTGGCTAACTCAGGAATACAGCAGGAACGTGATGGGTTAAGGGACGTCACTTCACCGAGTAGGAGATGAAAAACAAGTTTATCTATAGTCTCATCTATGCTGCACCTTCCCTACACAATGGGTGTGTAGAGAGGGCTTTCATATGTATGCTGCTGATCCATCCTCAGACCTAGATTCAGATTCAGATTCAGATTCAATTTTAATTGTCATTGTCAGTGTACAGTACAGAGACAACGAAATGCATTTAGCATCTCCCTTGAAGAGCGACATAGCAAACGATTTGAATTAAAAAAATAATAAGTGTCCGGGGGGGGGGGGTGGTGATTGGCAGTCACCGAGGTACGTTGTTGAGTAGAGTGACAGCCGCCGGAAAGAAGCTGTTCCTCGACCTGCTGGTTCGGCAACGGAGAGACCTGTAGCGCCTCCCGGATGGTAGGAGGGTAAACAGTCCATGGTTGGGGTGAGAGCAGTCCGTGGCGATGCTGAGCGCCCTCCGCAGACAGCGCTTGCTTTGGACAGACTCAATGGAGGGGAGCGTGGAACCGGTGATGCGTTGGGCAATTTTCACCACCCTCTGCAATGCCTTCCGGTCGGAGACAGAGCAGTTGCCATACCATACTGTGATGCAGTTGGTAAGGATGCTCTCGATGGTGCAGCGGTAGAAGTTCACCAGGATCTGAGGAGACAGATGGACCTTCTTCAGTCTCCTCAGGAAGAAGAGACGCTGATGAGCCTTCTTGATCAGAGTAGAGGTTTTGTGGGTCCAAGAGAGGTCATCGGAGATGTTGACTCCCAGGAACCTGAAGCTAGAAACACGTTCCACCTCCGTCCCGTTAATGTGGATGGTGGTGTGCGTGCCGCCTCTGGACTTCCTGAAGTCTACAATGAGCTCCTTGGTCTTCTGATGAGCTCCTTGGTCTTCTAATGAGCTCCTTGGTCCTCGAATGAGCTCCTTGGTCTTCTGATGAGCTCCTTGGTGCATCCGCAGACCTATCTGTGAGGAGCGTGTCCATTCTCTCTGTGACTGCCTGGGTTTCGTCTGGGTGCTCTAATACCCCCATAGGCGTGCACATTGGTCGCTGTGTTGGCCTTAGTGTGGGTGAGTGGTAAAAACTGGGGAGTTGGGGGTTTGTGGGGAGGGTATGGATAATGGGATTAATGTAGGAAAAAGTGAATGGATGGCTGATAGTCGACATAGACTCGACGGGCAGAAGGGCCTGTTTCCATGCTGTATCATATGATCATGAGACATTGGAGCAGAATTATGCTGTTCGTCCCATGAAGTCTACTCTGCCATTCAATCATGGCTGATCTATTTTTCCCTGTCAACCCCATTCTCCTGCCTTCTTCCCATAACCTTTGACACCCTTAAGGGCCTGTCCCACTTAGGTAATTTTTTAGGCGACTGTCGGCGACAGTCAGTCGTAGCGGGACGACGAAATGGACCCACGCTACGACAATGTCTACGATAAGTTACCACGTAGCTGACGTCAAGCTGCGACAAGCTTCGCCAATCGGCCACACAATTCCTCGCGACTTGGGACGTCCACACCTACAACAACCGTGACCACACCTGCAACAACCGTGACCACACGTACAACAACCGCGTCCACACGTACAACAACCGCGTCCACACGTACAACAACCGTGACCACGCCTACAACAACCACGACCACACGTACAACAACCGCGACCACACGTACAACAACCGCGTCCACACGTACAGCAACCGTGACCACACCTACAACAACCGCGTCCACACGTACAACAACCGTGACCACGCCTACAACAACCACGACCACACGTACAACAACCGCGACCACACGTACAACAACCGCGACCACACCTACAACAACCGCGACCACACGTACAACAACCGCGTCCACACGTACAACAACCGCGACCACGCCTACAACAACCGCGACCACACCTACAACAACCGCGACCACACCTACAACAACCGCGTCCACACGTACAACAACCGCGTCCACACGTACAACAACCGCGACCACGCCTACAACATACCGCGACCACGCCTACAACAACCGCGACCACACCTACAACAACCGCGTCCACACCTACAACAACCGTGACCACACCTACAACAACCGCGTCCACACCTACAACAACCGTGACCACACGTACAACAACCGTGACCACACCTACAACAACCTTCAACCACACAGCGGACAAGCTACGATAACCAAAGTCAACTTGCCTCCATCCGCGACAAGCTATGACAAGCTGCAACTCTGTCGAAGACAGCTGAAGACAACTGAAGACAACTGAAGACTTCTCATGACGCCGGTACTGTTGCCGGTTGACGTAGGTTGAAGCCAATGATCCGGTGACAACCAACATCACCTGGAGTCATCCTGGTGACAATCTACGACAGCACCTATGACAGGAGAAGACAGCCAACGTCAAGCCCACAGTCACCGCAAGGTTTTGAACATTTCAAAATCCAGCGGCAATAAGGAAAAAGTTACGACACTTGAGGAGACATCTCACGATAATACAGGCACCACCCCGCCACCATGTGGTGACAGCCTATTTTCCGGCTGTTGCCAAAAAAAGTCCACCAAAGTGGGACAGGCCCTTAACTATTCAAGAATGTATCAATCTCCACTGTAATAATACCCAATGACTAATGCCCCTGTATCATTTAGGAAACCTGAACGGAAACCTCTGGAGACTTTGCGCCCCACCCAAGGTTTCCGTGCGGTTCTCGGAGGTTCCCAGAGGTTTTTGTCAGTCTCCCTACCTGCAACCTCCGGCAACCACCTGCAACCTCCGGCAACCACCTGCAACCTCCGGGAACCGCACGGAAACCTTGGGTGGGGCTAAAAGTCTCCAGAGGTTTCCCTTCAGGTTTCCTAAGTGGGTACAGGGGCATTAGTCTCTGTAGCAACGGTTCACCACCCTCTGACTAAAGAGATTCCTCCCCACCTACTTTCTAAAGGTACTTCCTTTCATTCTGAGGCTATGACCTATAGTCATAGACTCTCCCAGCACAGGAAACATCCCCAATGTCTATGACTGTGTGACTCTAGCCCCGTGGCACACTCACAGACAGAAAATGACATGCTAATGGCTACTCTCATTTCTGTTCCCCAGCCATTTGACTGTGTGCACCAGTATGTTTGTTGCCCCTAGAACCTGGGCTGTTACTTTCTGCTGTTTGACCATTGCTGTGCCTGATTGGTCCGTCCACTGCTGGGCCGATAGACGTGTCCAGGTGTCAGTCGGTCCTAGTGCTCCCACCAGGGTGAATGTGCTTCTGTTTTACAGTGTGACGGGATCTCCATCTCACTCCCCAGTCTCCAGGGATTGGCTGTACTCAACATCCCGAGCTACGCTGGTGGAATCAACTTCTGGGGAGGAACAAAGGAGAATGATGTGAGTAACACTGAGAACCATGTGGTCCATTGAAGGCAGGTGTGTGTAGACACTGTGTGATACTAGTCACTAGATGGTACACAGACCCACACACAGTGCACGAGGGCCCCACCCCAGTGTCCAGACCCATGCATGAAGGACTAGCTCCAGTCAGAGATAAGAAGTGTAACTCAGTTGACTGACCACTGGCATTAGTGAACACATCGCAAACTAGAACATAGCAAATAGAACTGAACACCACAGGAACAGGCCCTTCAGCCCACAATGTCTATGCCGGCCATGATGCGAAGTTGAACTGATCTTCTCGTAGTTATTTTTTGCTGACCTTTAAATGCTTCCCATCCTCTTACCCTCCCACTATCTCTGGCTACCTTATATGCCTTGCCTTCAGCCCGAAAATCCTTTATAGTTTTTACTGAGCCATGGCGACTGTTGTTCTTAATTACCCCTTTTTTTTCTTCATAGGATAAATTTTTTCTTGAAGGTTATACCATATACCCTTAACCGTACAACCTGCTCTTATATTCTTAGTCTGTCTACACATATCTACAGTATATCCCCCCCGTTCCTTGCCATTCATGTGTCTGTCTAAATACCTCTTGAAGGTTCCACCATATCTGCTCCCACACTCTCACAGGAAGAACATGTAAACTCCACACAGACAGTGCTGGATATCAGGATCAATCCCATTTGGCAGGAACTGTGAGCAGCTGATCTCCACGGACAAGTGTCTCCACTGTGGTTCCACTCCCCCGTGTTGATGTGTAGCTGGCTCAGTCAGTAATTGTCCAGTCCCTGGCAGTGACTGTAAATGTTATTCCAGAGTTACGGAGCTCCATCCTTCGATGACAAGAAGCTGGAGGTCGTGGCAGTGTTTGGCAGCATCCAGATGGCAGTCTCCAGAGTGATCAACCTGCAGTATCACCGGATAGCACAGGTAGGTGGCATGGTTACCACAGACAGGTGTAGCGGTTAGTTCAGGTGAGCAGAGACCAATGCAGAACACATCCAGTACTGTACAAGGCAGAACATAAACAGGTAGCAGGGATCTGGAACAGCCAGGGTTAAGGGGCACTATTTGGTTTACGGGGAGACTGAGGCAGACATTAACGCACACCTTTGCCAACCTTGGTGTAACAGATGGGGAGGCTGCAAGAGTGATGTAGTGGGCTGAGGTGTGGGCGTTGGGCTGAAAGGTCTGTTTCCATGCTGAATGACGCTATGTAAGAGACAGCCCTCAGGTAGCACAGGTGTGACTCACTACACCCCAGGAAAACATGATAAAGAGGCAAGATGGGGATAGCAGGGAAACAAGGACAATATAACACTGGTGCATTGTAGCTGGGCACCAGATAGGGGCAGCGAGATTGGAAAATGTTTTTTTGGGGGACAATACTGAGATTCGATAATACTCCTAGATAATACTAGGAGAGCTGGGACAGCGACTGTGAATCTGGAGGAGCAGGTGCAATACAAAGAAAGACACAAGAAGCTGGAGTAACTCAGCGGGACAGGCAGCATCTCTGGAGAGAAGGAATGGGTGATGTTTCGGTTCGAGACCCTTCTTCATGCAGGATTGGCCTCACTTTTGGATCTCTGCTGTAAGAACCAAGGGCTTGCAACATCAGATTAATGTGGGTCTGAGTGACAGATTCTGCTCGGTTTTGTGGACTTTGCACTTTTACACTCTGCCCTGGTCACACCTCCCCCCCCTAACATATTTGTAAAGTCTCAACGTAAATGCATCTTGGTGGATGGAATCTGTGCTGGGAGTGGTGACACTGCCACTTGCTGGCCACACACTGCCCTCCATTCCGAGATTCATTTTTGGAAACTGTACAACACTCCACCTACAAGAGATCTTCTTCTTGCGTACAGCGTGCACAGCCTAAAGTTGTAGGACAACTTGTTCTATTTGATCTTACTTGATTGTGCACGCCAGGTTGATTGCATTCGTCGAAACAGGGCGGACCACGTGAAGGTTGCAATCTCCCACCCACCTGCTAGAGATGAGTTTGATGATCCAACTCTGTGGTTGCAAGATTTTCTGAGCAGGTTTGGCCTGTCCATGTTGTATTTGGAGGAATGAGATGGGGGTTTGAAGCCAATGGCCGGATTCGGAGTGGGATTCTGACAGCATGGTGGCTGAGGGACATCTGGCTGGGACTGGGAGCCCAATGTTGGGATGGGGGGGGGTTGAGTGGTAGAAAGCTTGTTCACTATTCCCCGCTGTGTTTTCTTGCAGTGCCGCATGGTTAAGATCACCATCAGTGGAGACGAAGGTGTCCCAGTGCAGGTGGATGGAGAAGCCTGGATCCAGCCACCAGGAATGATCAAGATACAGCACAAGAACAGGGCCCAAATGCTGACCCGGGACAGGGTAAATATCCACTGCTGCTTCTTTCCTGCTTTAACCCAGGCCCGTAAGGTTCAGGCAGTCATTAGAACAATTTCAGTAACGTGGACTAACTTAGGATTTTCTAGAAGTGAAATGGAGAAAGTCCTCCAGCAGATTCCAAATGCATGCAGGCAAATAGTTGAGACTTGAGTCAGGGGTCTTTATGAATGATATATTATACCTTGCCCAAGAATAATTTGTGTTGCTATAAGACGCCTCCAGGCTGCAACAGAAAGGCTATATGATCAATAACAACAGGGAAACTTGGTACTTAGATGTTTGAGACTGTGTGGAAAGCTATGAGATCCTGACTCTGGGTACTTCAACCCATTGAGGTGGGACTTTGGAAGCTGTAGTGGACTTGAGCCATGTCAGTTCACAGTCTGTTCTGTCCACCTCCACTCTTCCCTTGATTACCCAACCTCTCCACACTGGACACTACCATATTACACAAATCAAAAGCAAACAAATCTTACTTTCCCTGTCTCAAAAACGAAACTGCTGGAGGAACTCGGTGGGTCGAGCAGCGAAGGTGTAAGGGAAGGGTTTTGGGTTGAGATTCTACTTCCTGTTTGGTCCTTGTGTGGTAATTTTATCATTCTCCACACTCCATCTGTAAAATTCATGTAACCAACAAGTTTTGTTGTTCAACAAAAATGTATTTAGTGGCCTTTAAGAGCATCTCCACAACAAACTACCTCTTGCGCTCAGGCTGAGTTTGAATTTACCAGGGTGGCACCAACAACAAAGCTCTTCACAGCATCTCAGTGCAGGGATAATAATAAACCAAGGCCAATACAAACCAACCATTATTATCTGAATGGTGGCCGATTAGAAAAAGGGGAGATGCAACGAGACCTGGGTGTCATGGTACACCAGTCATTGAAAGTAGGCATGCAGGTGCAGCAGGCAGTGAAGAAAGTGAATGGTATGTTAGCATTCATAGCAAAAGGATTTGAGTATAAGAGCAGGAAGGTTCTACTGTAGTTGTACAGGGTCTTGGTGAGACCACACACGGAGTATTGCGTACAGTTTTGGTCTCCTAATCTGAGGAAAGACATTCTTGCCATAGAGGGAGTACAGAGAATGTTCATCAGACTGATTCCTAGGATGTCAGGACTTTCATATGAAGAAAGACTGAATAGACTCGGCTTGTACTCGCTAGAATTTAGAAGATTGAGGGGGGATCTTGTCGAAACACAAAATTCTTAAGGGGTTGGACAGGCTAGATGCAGGAAGATTGTTCCTGATGCTGGGGAAGTCCAGAACAAGGGGTCACAGTTTAAGGATAAGGGGGGAAATCTTTTAGGACTGAGATGAGGAAAACATTTTTCACACAGAGAGTGGTGAATCTCTGGAATTCTCTGCCACAGAAGGTAGTTGAGGCCAGTTCATTGGCTATATTTAAGAGGAAGTTAAATGTGGCCCTTGTGGCTAAAGGGATCAGGGGGTATGGAGAGAAGGCAGGTACAGGATACTGAGTTGGATGATCAGCCATGATCATATTGAATGGCGGTGCAGGCTCGAAGGGCCAAATGGCCTACTCCTGCACCTATTTTCTATGTTTCTATGTTTCTAACTATCTAATCTTTCTTGCTGGGCCAGCACTTCTCATTCCATTGAAACAGAGAGTGGGATGTGTACAAAAGTGGAAATGAAGGCGATGAGGAAAAGCAAGTTTGTAAATAGGAAATGGGAAGGGTGGATGTTGGGTTGGAGAGGGTTGGATACAAATGTAGATGCTGGTTTATACCAGAGATGGACACACAATCATTGGGTCAAGTCATTGGGTCATTTTAAGGCGGGGATTAATAGGTACTTGACCAGTAAGTGTGTCGAGGTTTATGCAGAGAAGGCAGGAGAATGGGATTGAAATGAAAGATAGATCAGCTGTGACTGAATGGAAGAGTAGACTCTGCTTCTGCTCCCATGACTTAAGGCCGGGCAGCATTTCTGTCATAAGGATAGGTGACGTTTTGGGTTTGGAAACTTCCTCAGATGGAATGAGCACGTTGCTTCATTTAAGGAGCTAATGGGGGGGATTTTGCTGTGATATCTTTGACCTTGAAATGTGATGGTAAACCTACAAATGTGGCTGGTTCCTCACACGTTCTCTCTCCTCCTCAGGCTTTCGAAAGCACCTTAAAGTCCTGGGAGGTGAAGTGCAAAGGGGACTCGCTGAGGCAGCTGGCTCGGCCCCGACTGAACTCCCAGCAATCCATGGAGTTCCTCACAGAGGAGGAGGTGACGGACATGCAGCAGTTTGCCCAGATGGCAGAGACCTTGATCAACAGGTAGGAGCCAGGACCAGGGCACTGTGCCAGGTGCCCACTCACCTTGATCACCAGGTAGAATAACCCAGGACCAGGGCACTGTGCCAGGTGCCCACTCACCTTGATCACCAGGTAGGAGCCAGGACCAGGGCACTGTGCCAGGTGCCCACTCACCTTGATCACCAGGTAGGAGCCAGGACCAGGGCACTGTGCCAGGTGCCCACTCACCTTGATCACCAGGTAGGAGCCAGGACCAGGGCACTGTGCCAGGAGCTCACTCACCCTGATCACCAGTAGGACCCAGATCAGTCTGAAGAAAGACCTTGACCCAAAACATCCGCTACCCATGATGTCCAGCGATGCTGCCAGACCCGTTGAGTTACTTCAACACTTTGTTTCTCTTTATGCCAGAACTAAGGGGCTACATACCAGGAGCCCACTAACCTTCATCAGATGCGTCAGCTATTGATCAGACAGCCATCATCATTAGTGAAGTTCCTTAAAGGGAAACAATGACGCAGGAGGTAGAGCCGCTGACTCACAGCACTAAAGACCTGAGTTTGATCCTGACTATGGCTGCTGTCTGTGTGGAGTGAGCATGTTCTCCCTGTGACCCGTGTGGGTTTCCTCCGGGTGCGCCGGTTGCTTCCCACATCCCAAAGACATGCAGATTGATTTGTTATGAGCTCAGACAATTAGTCATCAACCCATTTCATTAATATTAATCCACACTGTAGGGTTCCCAGCTACCTACCCTGTACGTCATGGTTTTGCTCAGGAACTGAGCGCTGTGGGGAAAGTGCTGGGGGAAGGGGAATGATGTAGAGGAACATCCATGATGGGGATGAATGGTGGAGCAGGCTTGAAGGGTCAGCTGGTCAACTCCTGCTCCCATCTCCTTCACTCTAATGTTCGTACACAAGGGGTGGGGTGGGGGATTGCATCCTTCGCGTGGTCTGCCGTGTTTCGACGAATGCAATCAACCTAGCGTGCACAATCTAATAGACCAAGTTGTCCTACAACTTTAGGCTGTGTACACCACACACAAGAAGAAGTACAAGACACAAGGTGCAAGGTACACCAGTGCCTTCACCAGTCTGAGGGCTGCCAGGAGAACCTACATGTCTACATTATAAATGTCAGAGACAGTTTTGTCCCGGCTGTTATCAGGCAACTGAACCATCCTATCAACAACTAGAGAGTGGTCCTAGCTGCTATCTACCTCATTGGTGACCCTTGGACTATCTTTCATTGGACTTCACGGATTGATGTTGCACTAAACGTTATTCCGTTTAAGATTCAGATTCAACCTTTATTGTCATTGTGCAGTGTACAGTGTACAGTACAGAGACAACGAAATGCAGTTGTACATATGTATGTACAGTGTGGATGCCCTGGCTGTAATCCATGTGGCTGGCTGAATTGGATGATCAGCCATGATCATATTGAATGGCGGTGCAGGCTCGAAGGGCCGAATGGCCTACTCCTGCACCTAATTTCTATGTTTCTATGTTAGCATGCAACAAAAGCTGTTCACTTTACCTTGATACACATGACAATAATCTAATCTAAACTAAACTAAACTAGATGCAAAATGAGTTATACACTGGCAACACAATGACAAGATCATAATGAAACAATGGTGATTAATTCTGATGAAATGTTTAGCAGTCGGTGTGGTTGAACGGGGGGGTCTATGTGTGAGGGGAGTAAACGACCTGTAGAAGGTGACCCAGTCACTAGCGTAGAGACCAGTGCATCCTCCAACATTGCAGTGAGCGAGCTGCCAGTTGTACGTCGCTGCGCTGTACGTGCTGGGTTAACGTGACGGTAACATTGCTGCTTTACAGAGTGCACCATGCGGCAGAGAGACATGCGCTCGTTGAACAGGAGCTGGCTCACGCAGTCAATGCCTGCTCACACCTGCTGAGTGAGGTCCTGTCCAAGCAAAACACAACTGAGGTGAGTCACGTTTACTCAGTGCCGCCCCCTGGTCCCTCGAAACATCCAGAGGATTCTCTGTACAGTGTAGCGCTCCCTGACAACAACATGGGTCATGTACACAGTAGAGCACTGGCCTGTCAGTCATTCCCAGCGACGGTACAGGATGGGTCTGATACAAGGCAACCATCCAATTTTAGACATATACAGGTAAGGAATGTCCCTGAGAAGCTTCTCCCCAACACCACAATCTCATCCCAAACACATCCCAGAACAGCGTGTGTGTGTGTGCATGTGAGAGTGAGGTTTATGTGTGTGGGTGTGTGTTTGTTTGTGTGGGTGTGTGTTTGTGCGTGTGTGTGTGTGTGTGTGTGTGTTTGTACATGTGTGTGTGTGAGGTTTGTGTGTGTGGGTGTGTGTGTGTTTGAGTGAGGTGTGTATGTGTGTGTGTGTGCGCATGTGAGAGTGTGTGTGTGCCCATTGAAAGTAGGCATGCAGGACAATGAAATGGTATGTTAGCTTTCATGGCAAAAGGATTTGACTATAGGAGCAGGGAGGTTCTACTGCAGTGAGGTTTGGTGTGGAGTGTTGTACAGTTTTGTGACATTATTGTAGAGGGAGTGTGGATGTCAGGACTGTCTTATGAAGAAAGTCTGGATAGACTTGGTTTATACTCTCTAGAATTTAGGTGATTGAGAGGGGATCTTATAGAAACTTACAAAATTCTTAAGGGGTTGGACAGGCTAGATGCAGGATGTTAAGATTGTTCCTGATGTTGGGTCCAGTGTGTTAGATAAGGGGGTGATGAGAAGAACTTTTTTGAGTGGTGAATCTCTGCGTGTGCGTGTAGTCGAATGTGTGGCTATATTTAAGAGTAGATGTGGCCCTGGTGTGTGCGTGTGTGTGTGCGTGCGTGTGTGTGCGTGCGTGTGTGCGTGCGTGTGTGTGTGTGTGTGTGCGTGTGTGTGTGTTCCCATCAGGACACGGGACGTGACTTCATAATTCCAGGCAAACTTACTCGTTTCACTGGAAATGTACACTGACATTTTAATAGAAATCACAAAAGATTGTACATTGCCAGCTGAAACATTCACTGTTTAGAAAAGTGTCGTTTCATATTAGTCCGTTATGAATAAGTCAGCACATGTATCTGGGCCTGAGGAACATTGGACTGTAAGAGCTCTGATGGCACTATAGATGTGAGGTTTGCATCCTGTCTCTCCACATACATAGGTGTTGCTATTCTGGGGTCTACACATCTCTCTTCACAGGTGGGCATTTGCCCTGCCCACATCTGTACCAAATGATCACACTCCCTGCTGCCAACTTACCCAGACCTTGTGTTTCTCCCAGGCTATCAGCAGGAGTGTGGTCGTGGATATCTTCATCAGTGTTAAAGCCCTTTGCACGGAGACAAAGGCACTGCTCGATGGCAAGTTGCTGGTATGTAATGGGCGGATGGGATTTCCTGGCACCTTCTCCTGTACACACATCACTGGTTCCCATTGACCATCAGGGCATTGGCTTCTAGCTTTCTGCAGTCCTATTGCCTCATTGATTAGTACGGGTGTCAGAGGTTATGGGGAGAAGGCAGGAGAATGGGGTTGAGAGGGAGAGATGGATCAGCCATGATTGAATGGCAGAGTAGACTTGATGGGATGAATGGTCTAATTCTCCTCCTATCGTTTAATGAACTAATGAAACTTATCCCCAGATCATATCACAGCATCATGCTTCCAAACTAATTCACATCTCTGGACTGAATGTTCATTCATGCTTTTCTCCCTCCCTTTGTCTGGTGGCTGTTATGATTTTTCATTTTTTTCTGCTTTCACTTTCAGGCATGGCTTGACAATAGACAATAGCCAATAGGTGCAGGAGTAGGTCACATGGTCCTTCAAGCCAGCACCGCCATTCAATGTGATCATGGCTGATCATCCACAATCAGTACCCCTCTCCTGCCTTCTCCCCATATCCCCTGACTCCGTTATCTTTAAGAGCCCTCTTTCTTGAACATTTCCAGAGAACCTGCCTCGACTACCCTCTGAGGCAGAGAATTCCACAAAATCACAACTGTGTGAAAAAGTGTGTCCTTATCTCCATTCGAAATGTCTTGCCTCTTATTCTTAAAATGTTGCCCCTGGTTCTGGACTCCCCCAATATCGGGATCGTGTATCCTGCCTCTAGCGTGTCAAAACTCTTAATAAACATATATGTTTCAATAAGATATCCTCTCATCCTTCTAAAGTCCAGAGTGTACAAGCCCAGCCGCTCCATTCTCTCAGTTTAATGACAGTCCCACCATCCCGGGAATTAACCTGGTGAACCTACGCTGCACTCCCTCAATAGCAAAAATGCCCTTCATCAAATTTGGGGACCAAAACTGCACACAATACTCCATATAGTGGTCTCACTAGGGCCCTGTACAACTGCAGAAGGACCTCTTTGCTCCTATAGTCAACTCCTCTTGTTATGAGGGCCAACATGCCATTCGCTCTCTTCACTTCCTGCTGTACCTGCATGCTTACTTTCATAGACTGATGAACAAGGACCCCCCAGATCCCGTTGTACTTCCCTTTTCCCAACTTGACACCATTTAGACAGTAATCTTCCTTCATGTTTTTGCTACCAAAGTAGATAACCTCATATTGATCCACATTGCCACATCAAGTCCTGCTGAGTTTTTTAATGATGTGGCTTTTGCAGCAATGTTTTCAATCAGTTTCCTTTACCAGCGATTCATTGTTTCATGGATACAAGCAAAGTGCTGGAGTAACTCAGCGGGTCAGGCAGCATGTCTGGAGAACATGGATAGGTCAGTTTCCAGATCGTGAGTCTTCTTGAGTCATTGTGTTACTCCAACACTTTGTGTCTTTCCCTGGTAAACCAGCATCTGCAGTTCCTTGTTTCCACTATTAATTGGTTCAACGTTGTGTGTGTGTCTAGGAGTTGGGAGCTCCCTATGAGGAGGAGTTGCTGGCTGCTCTCAACGCTGTCGAGACTGAACTACAGAAGTTCTCAGAGCTCCATTGGCTTTGCCAAGCCACTCAAACCACAGACGAGGAGGTGAGTCTGTCCTTTCAGCCCCAAGCAGCAGAGGAAGCTAAGCAGGGGATGTGGGGCATTTATACCAAATGTAGCCAGCAGACTATTCACTACACTCACAGGCAGTGGGTGTCTGTGTGCAGGACAAGGACTCCCAGCACTCCTTCTGTCCTTATCAGGTTATCTCCCCACACCAGCCGTTGTGTGTTTGTAATCTTCTATTGCAGATAGAAATGGATGCAGAGCCAGAGAGTCTGAAAACAACCTACTCCCTGGCTCCTCCAGTAGCCAGTCCCATTACTCCTTTCCCTGTCGGCTGACTAAAAGCTAACCAGTGTTGGTCCATGGTATATGGAACAGATGTGCCTGGCTCCAGTGTTTGAGCTTCTTGGGTATGTACTCTGGAGTCTGGTCGCCAGTACAAGATTTGTTGTTTCTGGTATATTGTTTATTATGATTACATATTGTGTTATGCTGCAGCAAGTAAGAATGTCATTGTTCTAACTGGGACACATGACAATAAAACACACTTGACCCTTGACTTGACACCAAGCTCCACATCCATTGTGGATTCTGGTCATGTGTTAAACAGGGGTACGACACAGAGCAAGACACAATGGCAAAGAGGTCACCCTCCATGACCTTGCCGTTTAACAAGAGCATTGATGATCATTGGCAGATGTTTTTGCCAATTAGCTCAGTTCAGGGCCAGAAACAAGGGAAGGGAACCTGCTGGTGGAGGGCTTCAGAAACCAATCGTCAAAGGGACCTTTTCCTCTGAAGCAAAACTCAACACATCAGGTCTCACATTCCTCAACCAAAATACGATCATTTGGAAAAAGAAGCCTATCTTAGTTGGAGGTTATTCACCACCCGAGGAACACACGGTATAAAGGGATAGGACATTTGCCGAGGCCTGCTCCAACACTTGTACGCATTCTGCAATGAGGTTCTACACTAATTATCTCCAGTTGGCCTCAGACACAGAATGGCCTCATTTCGAAGCCCCTCGCATGGAACACCTGCAGAGTGCGAGAATGTGAGTGAATAGTCACTGCCCAGCTAGGTGTCCTGCCCTGGGTAGATGGAGGGTTAGGGAGTGGTCTGGGAGATGGTTGGGAGGAGCGGAGGACATTAGTGTGACAGGGCAGACAGTAGATCGCGTGCAAGCATTGGACTGGTGTTGCCCCAGTGGTCATGAAACAAAGGGTAGTCCACATCTGGAATGCATTGCGAGAGGAAGCTTCAGAAGTGGATATAATTATGACAAAATATATTTGGACAGATATGAATAGCAAGGCTTTAGCATGGGCAGGGCCTAAATGCCGGCAAAGAGGACCAGACAATGAGTTAGATAGAGCTCTAGGAGCTAGTGGGATCAAGGGGTATGGGGAGAAGGCAGGCACGGGTTATTGATTGGGGATGATCAGCCATGATCACAATGAATGACGGTGTTGGCTCGAAGGGCCGAACGGCCTCCTCCTGCACCTATTTTCTATGTTCCTATGCCAAATGTCGGCATGGACAAGGCAGGTGGAAGGCCCTGTTTCCGTGGTGTAACACTCTATGTCTCTTTGACTCCTTGTATCATTAGGAACACTCCAAAGGAAGGACCAAGAGCAGCATGAAGATCAAACTAAAGAATATCTCAAGAAAAGAGAAACTCCAGAAGCAGAAGTCGAACACTTCCCTGACGGGTGAGTCCACGAGCATTCGCCATGTGTCATGAAGGTAGTGCCAGCCCGACTGAAGTTGCTCTGAGCAACGCACGCCTCTTACCAAGACCTATCCTGCTCCTCGCCAATCCTGGGAATATTGGAGATTCGAAGATAACTCGGGCAAATCTTAACCTGATCGTTCACCCAAGGCAGCCAGGGATTGGAAGAGAATCGGGTTGAGTTGACATTTTAGGCTAGATCCTTTATCCAACCTCCACCTTCACTGGATTAGACAACGCGGAATGGTTATTCACCTAGTGGATGTACTTGGCTGTTGAGAAAACACATGACACGGGGAACAAAGGCAATACTGCATGGAAATGCTGCTTGCATAACATGAGGGTGATCTGTGGACCTCTAGACCACACTGTGTCACCTTGCAGCCCATCATGCACCTTTCTCCATACTCTCCTTCCCTTCTTTTAGATCTCCCACTTTTCACAATGGACATCTATGGTGGTGCCACTTCAGATGCAACAACAGTCAGTGGGATCAGGAAGCCATTCGGCCCTTCTGATCTGCACTAGCATTCGTGCATCCTATCCACAGCTCAACCCCTTCCATTCTTCACATTGACCTCACCAACCACAGCCCACTGGCCCAACCTGTGGCTACTAGTTAACTCGCAGTGTCCAATCATTTGTGCAGGTCGTGTGTGCATGTGGTATGTGTACATGTATGTGGTGAGTGCCAGTGTGTGAGTGGTGTATGTGTACATGTATGTGGTGAAGTGCCAGTGTGTGAGTGGTGTATGTGTACATAGAAACATAGAAATTAGGTGCAGGAGTAGAGGCCAATCGGCCCTTCGAGCCTGCACCGCCATTCAATATGATCATGGCTGATCATCCAACTCAGTATCCAGTACCTGCCTTCTCTCCATACCCTCTGATCCCCTTAGCCACAAGGGCCACATCTAACTCCCTCTTAAATATAGCCAATGAACTGGCCTCAACTACCCTCTGTGGCAGAGAGTTCCAGAGATTCCCCACTCTGTGTGAAAAAAGTTTTCTCATCTCGGTTTTAAAGGATTTCCCCCTTATCCTTAAGCTGTGACCCCTTGTCCTGGACTTCCCCAACATCGGGAACAATCTTCCTGCATCTAGCCTGTCCAACCCCTTAAGAATTTTGTAAGTTTCTATAAGATCCGCTCTCAATCTCCTAAGTTCTAGAGAGTATAAACCAAGCCTATCCAGTCTTTCTTCATAAGACAGTCCTGACATCCCAGGAATCAGTCTGGTGAACCTTCTCTGCACTCCCTCTATGGCAATAATGTCCTTCCTCAGATTTGGAGACCAAAACTGTACGCAATACTCCAGGTGTGGTCTCACCAAGACCCTGTACAACTGCAGTAGAACCTCTCTGCCCCTATACTCAAATCCTTTTGCTATGAAAGCTAACATACCATTCGCTTTCTTCACTGCCTGCTGCACCTGCATGTATGTGGTGAGTGCCAGTGTGTGAGTGGTGTATGTGTGCATGTTTTGATGGGGGGAGGGGGTTGAGTATCATCAGCTAGAGTACCCAGTGTGGGGTGAACCAGACCTTGCTGTTCTGGGGAGGGTCAAGTATTTAACGAATGGAACAGGCTCCCAGCCATTATATTAGAGTCATAGTGCGTGCGGCCCAACGTGCCCACGCCAACCAACATGCCCCCATCTACACCAATCCCACCTGCCTGCGTTTGGTCCAGGTGCCTCTAAACCTGTCCTATCCACGTACCTGTCTAAATGTTTCCTAAACTTTGCGATGGTCCCAGCCTCACCTACCTCCTCGGCGGCAGTTACCCCCCTCAGACCCCCCCCCCCCCCCCCCCCCCCTCGACATAAACCCAGTGGTTCTCGAGTACTGACTTGTGTTTTATTTTCAGGATCTGGAGAACAAGGTGGACCACACGAGGCATATTCTGCGTTGTATTAGGGATATCAGCCGCCCGCCCCGGCCCGTGGTAGCCAGGCGAGAGGAGAGAAGAGGAGTGGGCCTGGGGCAAGGCCAGGCACACCGAGACTGTAACACAGAATGAATGTAACTCCTGCCCTTGCATCCCCCGGTGCTCCTGCGCTGCACGGCCAGGCTCATCTCGCAACCTCCACCGCCTCCACGCATGACCCTGGACCAGTAGGCGGACAGAGCGGGTGCCGCGACTGGAGGAGGCCCGCCGTCTTGCAGCGAACTGCCCCGGTGACACCCACTTAATGAATGAACGAACGAACCCATCAGCCGGCCGGTGACCCTGACCCCGGCAGAAACCAGGCCCCTCCAAGCAGCACCGTCCTGCCCCCCCCCCCCCCCCCCATCACCCGTCCCCTGCTGGGCAGCGCTGGGGAGCAATCAGTAAACACGGATCTCAAGTCAGCACATTACAGACTGCAGCCCCCGAGAGCGGGGCGACCCACAGACGCTGCCTGACCCACTGAGGTACTCCAGCACTCTGTGAAACGTCACCTATCCGTGTTCTCCACAGATGCTGCCTGACCCGCTGAGTTACTCCAGCACTCTGTGAAACGTCACCTATCCGTGTTCTCCACAGATGCTGCCTGACCCACTGAGTTACTCCAGCACTTTCTGTCTATCGTTGGTGTAAACCAGCGTCTGCAGTTTTTTGTTTCTCCCCTCCCGGGATTGGCTGGGCTGCCAGGTCACTGATCCGCTATAACCGCGGCTGGATAACATTTCACTGGGGGGGGGGGGGGGGGTCGCTGCTGCTAAGGGGGGTTGGGCTCCTCGGGTAGGGAGGGCTGGGGGGGGGGGGGGGGGGGGGGGGGAGTTGGAGGGTTTGAGGCTGGGGCTGGGAATGACCCCGGTGCTGCCTTCAGTCCACCCTTGGCCTCACGGCCTGGGTCCCGGGTGGAGACGGCAGAGCTCCCCGCTTGCATCGATGTGCCACCCCGTCGCCGTGGTCACTCCGCTCCGGCCACTGCGGACAGCGGCAGCGCTGGCCACATTGAACACGCCTGCCATTAGCTTTGACTTGCTCGGATACGCTGAGGTCACAGAAATTGTTAAAATATTTCCCCTGGTGACGCCCAACGCTCATTCACCCGATGGAGACAGAGACCAAAAACAAGAGACGGGGAGAGTTCAAATAGTCCCCACCCACCACATACTGCCCCCCCCCCCCCCCCCCCCCCCCCCCCCCCCCCCCCCCCCCCGCCCCTCCCCTTCCCCCCCCCCCCCCTTCCACCCCATTCCCACACGGACAGGGAGACAGATGTTATCGCCCCCCCCCCCCCCCCCCCCCCCCCCACACACACACAAATGTAACCCGGGACACCGCCCCATCCTACAATGTGGACACGGCGTAGATCCCAGTCCATCCTCACTCCCACTGTGGGCAGGGATAGCGACAACTACAGACTCCTTACATCCCCCCCCCCCCCCCCCCCCCCCCCCAACAGGAAGAGTGAGGAACCTCCAGGCCCCGTCACCCCCCCACGTAACACGGAGTCCACCCTCCTGCCACCTCCACTTTAAATTCCAGTTGGAATATTTTGGAGAGAAACAAGAAGAGGCGCGACAACTCCCCTCACTCTCTCCCCGTGTAACGGAGCGACAGCTCCAGCTCCCCCCCTCTCTCTCTAGCTCCCCCCCCCCCCCCCCCCCCCCGTGTAATATGGAGCTCCAGAGCCCCCCCCCCCCTCTCACTCTCTCTCTCTCCCCCCCCCCCCCCCCCTTTCTCTCCCCGTGTAACACGGACCGACTCTCACGGCCCCTAGACCACTGAGTTCCCCTCAATGAGCAGCTTGCTTTGCAAACACTGACTGTCCCCCCAATGTTTACATTTGTATGTAGCAATGTGTGTGTATAAAACGCCAACCCAGGAGATGTATTTATTGACTGAAGCATAAAAGATGAATTATAAAGAGATTTATTTGTTTTGCACACGGAGATCGAGGTTAAAGGTACTTTACGGAAATAAATGAAACTTCAGAGACGTTTTAAACGAGTTGCCAGCGTGTTCTGTCCTCTCCCCTGGCCTTGTCTGTGGGAGAGGGGTGTGTGTGGGGGGGGGGGGGGGGGCTTCATGCAGGGACACGCGGGTAAGGGGTTAGCGGGGGGGGGGTATGTGTGGGGGGGCAGGTGTGGGGGTGTGGGCAAGTGGGGGGGGGGGGGGGGGGGGGGGGGGGGCTCTGGGAGCGAGGTTACCGGAGCAGGGGGGCAGGGGACGGCTCTAGTTTGTTTTAGTTTATTGTCACGTGTACCGAGACACAGTGACAAGCAAAGATCATAGGTGACATGATCTCTGGTGACAAGCCTCTATGTTACGCGCTACCCAATCAGTGGAGAGACGATACGGTGGAAACAGAAGTCTGCAATTAAAACTGATATGACTGAAGAAGGGTCTCGACGCGAAACGTCACCCATTCCTTCTCTCCATAGATGCTGCCTGACCCGCTGAGATACTCCAGCTTTCTGTGTCTATCCGGTTTAAATCAGCATCCGCAGTTCCTTCCGACTCAAGATAACATTGAGGAATGAGGTCTGAAGAAGGGGGTTCGGCCCGAAGCGTTGCCTGTTTCCTTCTCTCCATAGATGCTGCTGCACCCGCTGAGTTTCTCCAGCATTTTTGTGTACCTGACATTGAGGACTGTTTGACTGAAGACTCACGATCTTAGCAACAAGGTTTTGGTGAAAGGGGACTGCCGTGCGGGCACACACACACACACACTGCTTTCTAACCCAGGGCAGGGGGTTCAGAAAGCAGGGAACTGTCTCGTTACCATCGCTGGCCACCACACTGGAACTCAACGTAAAACAACGCAGCAGAGTTTGCATAGTTTTGTGAATAGAAGGTTAAAGTTAACAATTAGCCCGAGGTGTTTATCTTCGTCACAACAGGGTGGGGACACAAGGTGGTGCCGGTGCAGTGCAATGGGCTTTCCAGATGACACGCTGTACGTGCCTCGGAAGTCATGCAGCCCGTGGGCACAAAGAAGGGCACAAAGTGCTGGAGTAATTCGGCACAAGATCAAAGGGCTACTGGAGAGTCATGAATCATTGCTTCCTTTCATCCACCCTCGGCAAGAGGAGTTTCCACCACCCTCACCCCAGGGCAGACTGCATGTCGCAAGAGCAAGAGCCCAACTTACTGCTCGTGCCCGTGTGCCACTGGGGCATCAAGTGTCTGCTCACTCCCGAAGCCATAGGGTCTCCAGAATTAGCCTCTGTGGTCAGTATAATGCACGTTGTGTAATCAGGTTGTATCAATTATCCTGCCCCAGAGCAAAGTACTGGCCTATAATAACATAGACACAGAACACAGACACAGGAACAGGACTTTGGCCCACAATGTCTGAGCCAAACACGATGCCAAGACCAACTCGTATCAGCCTGCACATCATCCATATCCCTCCATTCCGTGCATATCAACGTGTCTGTCCAAACGTCCCTTAAACGACACTATCGGGCCTGCCTCCACCACCACACCTGGCAGCAGCTTCCAGGCGCACACACACACACACACACACACACACACCACACACACACACACACACCCACACACACACCACACACACACACACACACACACACACACACACACACACACACACACACACACCCACACACACACACACCCACACACACACCCACACACCACACACACACACACACACACACACACACACACACACACACACACACACACACACACACACACACACACACACACCGACACACACACCACACACACACACACACACACACACCCACACACACACACACACACACACACACACACACACACACACACACACACACACACACACACACACACACACACACACACACACACACACACACCGACACACACACACCACACACACACACACACACACACACACACACACACACACACACACACACACACACACACACACACACACACACACACACACACACACACACACACACACACACACACACACACACACACACACACACACACACACACACACACCGACACACACACACACACACACACGCACACACACCACACACACACACACACACACACCACACACCCCCGACACACACACACACCGACACACACACACCGACACACACACACCGACACACACACACCGACACACACACACACCGACACACACACACACACGACACACACGCACACAGACACACACACACACACCGACACACACACACACACACACACACACACCGACACACACCACACACACACACACACACACTCGCACACACACACACACACACACACACACACACACACACCCCGACACACACACCGACACACACACACACACACACACCGACACGCACACACACACACACACACACCGCCTTCTGTGTAAATGTTTTATTATTCATGTTTTATGTGTTATGCCTGTCATGTTGCCACTTGCGGGCGGAGCATCAAGGCAAACTCCTTGTATGTGAATACTTGGCCAATAAACGTATTCATTCATTCAGGTCTGCCCCTCGCGCCGCGTTTAAACTACCCTCCTCTCCCCTTCAAGTTATCCCCTCTAGTATTTGAAGTTTCCATCCCAGGGAAAGGATATTACCGTCTAACATTCCTTTTATCAACAAATAATGGAAGGGTCTAGACGGGAGATGGCGGCCAATAAGACAATTTGAAATTCAGACCAAAGGCACAACTATTCGCAAAAACCAGAAGGAAACGTTCATCCCTCTGCTGACCACGGTCTGAATTGAAACGCTGAACATAAAGTGCTGGAGTCCCTCCGGGTCAGGCAGCATCTGTGGAGGGACTGGCTATGCCTGAGGTTGTTTGTGGCCAGTCCTATTTGGTCCTGGTCTTTTCGGGCCTCCAGCTCTTCAACCCCCCTTCGTCCCTCCCTCCCTTCAACCCATCCCCCCCCCCTCTCTCTCCTCCCCCCCCCCCCCCTCCCCTCTTCCCCCCCCCCCCCCCCCCCCCCCCCCCCCCCCCCCCTTCTCCCTCCCTATCCCTCCCCCTCCCTCCCTTTGCTTGCAGTCTGAAGGCGGGTTCCAAGCCGATCCGCCATCTCGCCTTTTGCTGTGAGGATTCAGACTGACCCGCTGAGTTACTAACTTCGTAACTTTGAGCGCTTCAGGTATAAACCAGTATCTGCAGATCTTGGTTTTTGCACTGGAGAGTTGCAGAACCGCCCCTTTCCGGGAAAATGCTGGGTTTCACTTTCAGTCGAGCTGTTCCACTCCACGTCCCCGCAGTGAGCGATGCGGCGCTGAAACAGCCTGATCCCGGATCGGGACGGTAGCGCAGTCGGCGAGTTGCAAGGTTGCCCCGTCATGAGGTGAGTGTGGACCCCGCTCCCGCTCCCGCCCCCGCCCCCGCCCCTGCCCCGCTGGTCTCGCCGCTCCTGGTCGCTGCTTCAGCCCGTGTTGCAGCGTCGCATTGCTCAGTGGAGGGAGGGAGGGAGGGAGGGAGGGAGGGATTGGGGCTCCCAGAGGCGGAGGTGCACAATCCCCGAACAATAGGGACCCGGAGCGGGGGAATAAGCAGCTTGTGACCGGTACTGACACCCGGGAACTGTTCGGGGCCTTCGGGTGACCACGGAACGAATGTGCCGTTTGGGTGGGGAATTAGAACATAGAATATAGAAAAGTACAGCATCGGAAAAGGCCCTTCGGCCCGCCGTCAGTGTACACAATGGTGCCAAGATAAGCTAACGATAGTCACTAAATGCTGGAGTAATTCAGCGGCTCAGGCAGCATCTCTGGTGAAAATGGACAGGTGATGTTAGAAACATAGAAACATTGAAAATATGTGCAGGAGGAGGCTATTCGGCCCTTCGAGCCAGCACCGCCATTGATTGTGATCATGGCTGATCGTCCCCAATCACTAACCCGTGCCTGCCTTCTCCCCATATCCCTTGACTCCACTAGCCCCTAGCGCTCTATCTAACTCTCTTAAATCCATCCAGTGACTTGTCCTCCACTGCCCTCTGTGGCAGGGAATTCCCCAAATTCACCACTCTCTGGGTGAAAAAAGTTTTTCTCACCTCAGTCTTAAATGACCTCCCCTTTATTCCAAGACTGTGGCTCCTGGTTCTGGACTTGCCCAACATTGGGAACATTTTTCCTGCATCTAGCTTGTCCAGTCCTTTTATAATTTTATATGTTTCTATAAGATTTCCCCTCATCCTTCTAAACAAAATACAAGCCTAGTCTTTTCAATCTTTCCTCACATGACAATCCCGCCATCCCAGGAACAAGTTGTACAACCAGAACAAGTGCAATTTCTTAACTGAAATGCTCTTGTTAATGTTGTTTCATTGTATGGTAAGCCCAATAGTGAAACACTGACCCTTAGTTAAGCATTCAAAAATAAATCCCACAGAATCTGGACAGGACATGCAGCTGCACATTCTTCCATCTTCAGATAAAATGCCTTTTAACTTTCTTTGTTCATTTATGGTCAGCAATATGCTTTCAGCATAGTTTAATCTGCTCTTCCCAAACTTTAGTCAGACAATGCAATATTTTCATGTTAAACAATCTCATCAAACATTCCAGTATTTTATTAGCAGCATTTTCTGAACTACCCTAGCTCTCTGCTCTAACCACAGTCATAAATGCACCTTCAGTATTCAAATTGTACCACTCTTCCTCTTAAACCAAGATAAAAATCCCATTTCAAGAAAACTTCAAGTATTATCTTAATTTACACAAGGGTTATAGCTGGGTTCCTCCAAATCATTTGACCCCCAAGCTTATCAAATCTACTTGGCGAGATTGTTTCACAAATCCTAAACAATGAAATATACACAAATTAGGCTTCAATTTTCTGCTAAGGTTTTTCTGTAACAACATACATTTACAGTGCAGACTAAATGTAAGACAGGAATGACAATGTACTGTGCAATGAAGCTATACATTAAATCACATGTAGTATTTGCAAGATGCCGACATTGCACTTTTATTTTGCAAGGTTGTAGCTGTACAGGCCAGTTTTGTTTTTGTTTTATTCTTCCAAAAATATTCCTGTGAAAAGTCTAAGTTGCAGAGTTCACACTGCCTTGGAATGATGGGGTTGTTGGGTGATATCTGTTGCGTTTTAATTATGTTGTTGCTTTTAGCAGCTTTAACAGATGTAGGCAAGAACCCAATATCTCCAATTTCAGCATTATTAGGCACCCCTCCAGGGACAAACTTATCTGATTTTACACCTCCACCACCTCCACGTACAGCAACCGCTTGTCTGTTCTGGAAGATTCCACCGCCCCGACGAATTGCACTTGGATGAGTTGGTGATGCCATTGGGGGTTGACCAGGACGAATGGGCTTAGCAATCTGTGTGGAGTGCACTCTCCTTGCCATGTTCTTTGCTTGCACAGCTTCCTTGCTGCGATCCACTTCCTGCTGGTAGCGTTTACGATCTCGAGCTTCATTCTCCTTCGCTTCCTTCAATGCGTACTCCAAAGCCTTGACCCTTTCCACTGTAGCTCGGAGACGTTTCTCCAGTTTTGGAAGCTCACACCAAAGGTCTGCATTGTCTCGTACCAACTGCTTGTGAATCTTGGTGAGCTGTTCAAGGGTGTTTTCAAGAAAGGAGATATTTTGCTTCTGTGCAGCGCTCCCACCAGTATCATCAGAATCCATTTCAGCATTCTTTTGACTCTCGTGGCCACGTCTTGAACAAAGAAAATGTCCTAAGATTATGGAGTGTCTGGAGCTCTTTTGCCACAGTCTCTTCAACCCACCATGTGCTTCTTAATGTACGAGCTTATTTCTGGCCGCGGGCCGTTTAATAATTCTATTTTTAGTTGTTGGGCGAATGGTCCGTCATCCACCCACTGGACGGGCGCCACTATCCCGCTATTTGCCTCGAATACTTGTCTCAATCTGGCGAAATAGTGGCGCACGTCCTTGTCCTTGTCTGCACACATTCTCTTATTTTATTAATTCATGTCAACCATGTTTCGGTAATGCTCCCTTATACACCCGTCCGTCCATGCTCCCTTATACACCCGTCCATGCTCCCTTATACACCCGTCCATGCTCCCTTATACACCCGTCCATGCTCCCTTATACACCCGTCCATGCTCCCTTATACACCCGTCCATGCTCCCTTATACACCCGTCCATGCTCCCTTATACACCCGTCCATGCTCCCTTATACACCCGTCCATGCTCCCTTATACACCCGTCCATGCTCCCTTATACACCCGTCCATGCTCCCTTATACACCCGTCCATGCTCCCTTATACACCCGTCCATGCTCCCTTATACACCCGTCCATGCTCCCTTATACACCCGTCCATGCTCCCTTATACACCCGTCCATGCTCCCTTATACACCCGTCCATGCTCCCTTATACACCCGTCCATGCTCCCTTATACACCCGTCCATGCTCCCTTATACACCCGTCCATGCTCCCTTATACACCCGTCCATGCTCCCTTATACACCCGTCCATGCTCCCTTATACACCCGTCCATGCTCCCTTATACACCAGTCCATGCTCCCTTATACACCTGTCCATGCTCCCATATACACCCGTCCATGCTCCCTTATACACCCGTCCATACTCCCTTATACACCCGTCCATGCTCCCTTATACACCAGTCCATGCTCCCTTATACACCCGTCCATGCTCCCTTATACACCCGTCCATGCTCCCTTATACGCCCGTCCATGCTCCCTTATACACCCGTCCATGCTCCCTTATACACCCGTCCATGCTCCCTTATACACCCTGTCCATGCTCCCTTATACACCAGTCCATGCTCCCTTATACACCAGTCCATGCTCCCTTATACGCCCGTCCATGCTCCCTTATACACCCGTCCATGCTCCCTTATACACCCGTCCATAGCTATTCTCCTTTGTTGGTAAACATTATCATTATGTTCCCATTCTAAATGCAATACTTCGCAAGGATTGTTCATATTCAACACTGTTTAACCGATAACTCACGACCAGGTTTCCAAAATCCCGTTGCCACCTTGTGAAACTCTCTTTAGGGTGTGTTATCCCTTCTACTGCCTTCTGAACATCTTGAGTGTCCACGCCCAATATACATATACCGACTGGGCTGCTCCTCCTGAATCAGGCATGGCGATCATTGGCAGGATATTCCCCTCCCCTTCGCTCACTCGGTCAAAGGTCGGGCGAGGCGGGCTCATTAGGGCCCCCATTTCCTCTGTTATTTGTTCCATAAATGACCCCAATGGTTTAAAATGAGTTCCTGACCTGGTGACGCTTGGATTTTGTAAACCCTGTATGGGTCCGTGAACTCGGGCCATCGTGGTCCCAGCTTTGCTCCTTTCTCCCGGTGGCAAGGCCACTCCACCTTCCTGAAAATAGGGAGTGGGTGGGCACTCGCCGTCCCGGGGTTCGCCGGCAAAGTCGCCGACGCATTTTGAGGCGGCGATCGATAGAAGACCTCGTTGTCTCCTTTCTGTAGGTACGCCGTCATCTGTTCTTCTTTTTCCTTTTTCTCCTCCTGCCCATCCTTCCGTGTTTTGGCTACATCGAGCCAAATTCATGCCTGTTGGTAGCCTAACTTAGTGCTTTATTCTTTGGAGCGCAGAAGGTTAAGGGGGGAATTGATAGAGGTTTTTAAAATGATGCGAGGGATAGACAGAGTGTGAATATTGCGGACTTGAGAATTAGTTTAGAACATGAGGGGGAACTTCTCTTTACTCAGAGAGTGGTAGCTGTGTGGAATGATCGTCTAAAAATAAATAAGTTATGGACGGGAAGGGAATGGAAAGCCCATATGGGACTAGGGGAGAATATGTGTTCGGCACGGACTAGAAGGGTCGAGATGGCCTGTTTCCGTGCTGTAATTGTTATATGGTTAAACCCATAGTCCCTTTTCCACCTCCGCAGGTGTTTACAATTGATGCATTTTTCATCACCTTCCTATCTTTTTTGAGTTTGTCGAACCCATACTCCCCTCTCGTTTACACTGTCAGTACTTACGATTTCCTTTTTCCTCCTTCAAGTCACACTTGACAAGGGTTGATGAAGTCCCAGACATCCGTGGCTGCACCACACAAGTAGTCGCACTACCCATGGACAATTATTCACAACAATGGTCTCTTACCCATACTTCGGTTTATTTTTCCTGTACAGTTTCGCGAGAGTACAAAGTAGTTCGTCAAAATCAAACAGTTTACCTTTTCAGTTTGTCGAGCCCATTCTGATTCCCTCCTCGAGATTTACGACGATACTTTTTCCCTGTCAAGTCCAACTTGACTCTGAAGTCCCAGACTTACTTGGCGACCCAGTCTCCGGAGTAGTCCAACTGCTCTCCTCAATTGTCCCCGACAATTCTGTACATGGTCTCTGGTCTCCGAGGAAGGTAACAAAATACAACTCGGCAAAGTCAAAATTACTGAACCAGGGGCCCCATCCTACGGAACATTCAGTTTTATCTCGGTCGTGTCGATTGGACCCCGTCACTCTGTTTCCACCTCCCGTAAATCCTTAAAGTGAGCGCTCTTGGTTTATTGGAAGAAGGCAACACAGGTATTGGGGCCCCACGTTGGGCGCCAATTATGTTAGAAATATTTTCCCAACAAACGACAGTCACAGAAATTTAGATCCATCTGAATGTTTAATACATGAGAGAGGATCACACAGAGTACAGGCGCCTGAGTGAGTCTCCCTGCCAAAGGAGCCCTCAAACTCATTATTTTATACAATGGAGTAAACAATGTATCGACCACGACTTAATCTCATCATGCAGGTATCGAACATGACTTAATCTCGTCACACAGAGTACAAAGTACAAACCCACAGTCAGCACATAATGTTATCCCAAGATAGACTTGCCCATACATGATTCTTAAAGGTACAGTCCCCGATAACTATAGGAATGAATTTTTATATCATTCTCGTCCTTCAACGCCACATCTGGGTAGCACCGGGGATAGTGATGGAGACAGATAGATTGTGGCATTTAAACTTGAAGACAGGTGCATGGGTATTCGTGGAATGGAGGGATATGGGACAGTGCAGTCAGTGGAGATTAGTGTAATGTTACAGCATGTTAGTGACTCACACGCCGAATGTACCCAGTCCACACTGATATTTGTGGATCTATCTCTCCCCAGGAATAACATGGCCCAGTCAGTGCTGCCCAAGTACTTCAGCGACACGGAGATGAGGAGCCTGCAGACCGGGTACAGTAACGGAGACGTGGTGTCAGCGATGCTGCGGATAAAGCGGGTGGAGGATTCGGGCAATGTGCCGATTAACATCGCAGTGTTGGGAGACGGCGGGGCCGGCAAATCCACCTTCATCAACACCATGAGGGGTGTCCGCAGTGGTGACCAGGGAGCGGCTCCGGTGGGGGGATATGAAGCCAGTGTGAATCCAGTGGGATATCCCTACCCCTCTCTGCCCAATGTCCAGCTCTGGGATCTGCCCGGATCCAACTCACTCGGCTTTGAGATGAGCCGCTACCTGAAGCAGGTGCAGTTTGAAAGCTATGACTTTTACATCATCGTGTCCCAGTCCCGCTTCAGAGAGAGTGACGGGGAACTCAGCAAAAAGATTCAGCAACAGGGGAAAGGTTTCTACTACATCCGCTCGAAGATCGACAACGACGCCTTTTCCATGCAGATGCAGGGCACTGACTTCGGGGAAGGGCAGCGACAGATCCGCCAGGATTGTCTCAACAACTTCCATCGGGTCAGCGTTGAACCACCGGCCATTTTCCTGATCTCCGGTCTGGAGGTGACAGGATATGATTTTCCCAAATTACAATCTGCCCTCGCCAGTGATCTCCCGAAGATAAAATCAACCGCCTTCCGTCTGGCAATCCCAAGGATGATGCAGGATATACAGAGGCCCAGACGCCAGATACTGATGTGGTGTATCATACTCTGGGCCTTCCTCTCAGGGGCACTAGGAATGTTGCGACTCCCGACCTTGCCTCTCCTCACTGCCACTCTGTGCACGGTCTCCGGGTGGATATATCTCCGGAGACAGCTGGGTGTCAGTGAGCGGGAGCTGGGAATCCTGTCCGGGGCAGTGGCCAAGCCCGTGTCACTACTGAAAGCCGACATGGACCGACCCTCGCCACACAAGCTTCAACTATTGGTTGCAAAAGCATTGTTGTTGGTTGTCATTGTGGCCTTTACAGTAGTTGGGTTCACGGGCACCTTCCCCCCAGTGCTGCTCATTGTCTGTGGCTCAGTGTCCTCACTTGCTTTTACCCTGCTGGTTCTGATGTGTTCTCTGGATAAGCGGTTGCGATCTGTACAGATCCTGGCAGTTGCGCTCTTTGACTAGACGGGGGTGACGGTGTATAGGTCGGTGGCTGTCAGTACAGCTTGATCACGGGTAAGAGTACATTACCCTGGCAGGGCCAACACTGGTGTGTTCGGGAGCTCTATCCCACACTTTGTAAAGTATAAATGTATTCACGTAGAAATAGCTGTGTGTGAACTATTGGTGACCTCTATATATCACTCCCATTCACTGCTACCCGCTGCTCCGTGACACGGCCCTATTCTGGGCTTCACCCTCTGCTGGAACATGTGTCAACATTAAATGTGCTGAGGTTTGTCTCAGTGAAACACACGGGGACCAGGGGTCGGTAGAACACTGGGCTCCATGGTTTAACCATGAGTGATTTCCAAGAACTGTAACTCAATGTATGTTCATTTTCAATGTTCCCTGTTGTAAATAAATACATTAAATCTTACATCACAGTGTTGTCATCTGTTGAATCCAGCGGCTTCTATTAGCCTCCAACATACCTTCCCACCGTGTTTAACTATCCCGCTCTGTCCCCAGCGATCAGGTGGGGAATGGGGGAAAGGCGGGTTCTAACAGGAAAGGGTCCCGGAAGCAAGCTGAGACCAGACCGTCTATGTACAGCGCCAGATGTGGCCCCGGGTTGACCTCCTGTGAACTGTGTCCGGCCACATCTGGCCGCATCAGTGACTGTTCGCTTTCAGTAGCGAGCGCAGTGACTGGTGTTGGGACCGCTGGTGATCCAGTGAAACATAACTGTGATACTGACCTGTCCACCTTCCCCGCTGCAGTCCCTGCCCCAGTGGTCAACCTGCTGGGATCTCTGGCCATTGACCAGCGCACCTTTCTCTGACTCCAGTGCCCAAGTGGCCGGGAGCTCCAACCTTGCAGGTAAAATGTTTAAGAAAGAACTGCAGATGCTGGAAAAATCGAAGGTAGCCAAAAAATGCTGGAGAAACTGAACGGGTGAGGCAGCATCTATGGAGAGAAGGAATTGGCGATGTTTCAGGTCGAGACCCTTCTTCAGACTGATGTCGGGGTGTGAGAGGTGCGTGGAAAAGGAAAGGAAGTAGGCGGAGACAGTAATGCTTTTGGAAGGACTGGGAAGGGGGAGGGGAAGGGGAGGGAGAAAGGAAGGGCTATCTAAAATTAGAGAAGTCAATGTTCATCCCGCTGGGCTGTAAACTACCCAAGCGAAATATGAGGTGCTGTTCCTCCAATTTGCGCTGGACCTCACTCTGGCACTGGAGGAGGCCCAGGACAGAACGGTCAGATTGGGAATGGGAGGGGGAGTTAAAGTGCTGATTGGTTATTGCGAACTGAGCGGAGGTGTTGGTCTCGCCGATGTAGAGAAGTTGACACCTGGAACAGCGGATGCAGTAGATGAGGGCTGGATGAGGTGCAGGTGAATCTCTGCCGCACCTGGAAATACTAATTGGGTCCTTGGATGGAATCGAGGGGGGAGGTAAAGGGACAGATGTTGCATTTCCCGTGGCTGCTGGGGAAAGCACCCGGGGAGGGGTTGGTTTGGGTTAGAAGGGCCGAATTTACATCCAGATCATTTCTATGTATCACAAACAACAGAGTTCCCAGTGAACATTCCCAACACCCGGTCGATGCACATGAACTCTTTCCCAGAGTTGGGGAATCGAGGACCAGAGGACAAAGGTTCAAGGTGAAGGGGGAAAAGATTTAATAGGAATCCGAGGGGTATCTTTTTCACACAGAGGCTGGTGGGTGTATGGAACAAGCTGCCAGAGGAGGTATCTCACCCTCAATAACTTCACGTTCGACTCCTCCCATTTCCCCCAAATACAAGGCGTAGCTATGGGCACACGCATGGGCCCCAGCTATGCCTGCCTATTTGTTGGTTAAAACGTCGAGCAATCCTTGTTCAATACATACCAGGGCCCCATCCCCGACCTCTACCTCCGCTACATCGACGACTGCTTTGGTGCCACCTCCTGCACCCGCACACAACTGACTGACTTCATCCACTTCACCACTAATTTCCATCCGGCACTCAAATACATCTGGACCATTTCTGACACTTCCCTACCATTCCTTAACCTCACTATCTCCATTGCAGGTGATAGACTTCTGACCAACATCCACTATAAACCCACTGACTCCCATGGCTATCTGGACTACACTTCTTCCCACCCTGCTTCCTGTAAGGACTCCATCCCCTACTCCCAATTCCTCCGTCTACGCCGCATCTGCTCCACGAATGAGGCGTTCCACACCAGGACATCTGAAATGTCCTCATTATTCAGGAAACGGGGGTTCCCCTCCTCCACCATAAATGAGGCTCGCACCAGGGTCTCTTCCATACCCCACAACACTGCTCTCTCTCCCCATCCTCCCACTCGCAACAAGTCCTCACCTTTTACCCCACCAGCCGTCACATACAAAAGGTAATCCTCCGTCAGTTTCGCCACCTCCAACGTGACCCCACCACTCACCACATCTTCCCATCTCCCCCCATATCTGCCTTCCGCAAAGACCGCTCCCTCCGTAACTCCCTTGTCAATTCTTCCCTTCCCTCTCGTACCACCCCCTCCCCGGGCACTTTCCCTTGCAACCGCAAGAGATGCAAGACTTGTCCCTTTACCTCCCCCCTCGACTCCGTTCAAGGACCCAAGCAATATGTTCCAGGTGCGACAGAGGTTTACCTGCATCTCCTCCAACCTCATCTATTGCATCCGCTGCTCTAGATGTCAGCTGATCTATATCGGTGAGACCAAGCAGAGGTTGGGCGATCATTTCGCCGAACACCTCCGCTCGGTCCGCAGTAACCAAGCTGACCTCCCAGTGGCTCAGCACTTCAACTCCCCCTCCCACTCCGTCTCCGACCTCTCTGTCCTGGGTCTCCTCCATGGCCACAGCGAGCAGCATCGGAATTTGGAGGAACAGCACATCATATTCCGTTTGGGGAGTCTGCATCCTGGGGGCATGAACATCGAATTCTCCCAATTTTGTTAGTCCTTGCTGTCTCCTCCCCTTCCTCAGTCCCACGCTGTCTCCCATCCCCCAGCCTTCGGGCTCCTCCTCCTTTTTCCTTTCTTGTCCCCGCCCCCGATCAGTCTGAAGAAGGGTTTCGGCCCGAAACGTTGACTATTTCCTTCGCTCCATAGATGCTGCTGCACCCGCTGAGTTTCTCCAGCTTGTTTGTGTACCTGCCAGAGAAGGTAGTTGAAGCTGGGACTATCCCAGTGTTTAAGAAACAGTTGGACAGGCACATGGATAGGACAGGTTTGGAGGGTTATAGACCAATCGCAGGCAAGTGGGACTAGATGAGCTGGGACATTGTTGGCCAGTGTGGGCTAGTTGGGTTGAAGGGCCGAAGGGTCTGTTTCCACACTGTATCGCTCTATGACTCTATGACCCACTCAGTTGTTGGAGCGACCTCACCCTCAATGATGTGAAATGTCGCCTCCAAACAGACAACTCCACGTGTCTGTGTTCCGAACAGCTTCAAGCTTTTATACACAGAAACATAGAAGATTGATGCAGGAGTAGACCATTCGGCCCTTCGAACCAGCCCTGCCATTCAATATACTAGTGGTTGATCATCCAAAATCCGTACCCGTTCCTGCTCCCCCCCACCCCCATATCCCTCAATTCCGTTAGGCCCAAAAGCTAAATCTAACTCTCTCCAGAAAACAACCAATGAATTGGCCTCCGCTGCCTTCTGTGACACTCATCCTTCTAAATTCCTGTGAATTTAAGCCCAGTCGGTCCATTCTTTCACAATTTTATTCCGCCGTCCCGGGAATTAACCTGGTGAACCTACGCTGCACTCCCTCAAAAGCAAGAATGTCCTTCCTCAAATTAGGAGACTTCAAGAGCTCACAGGAATTGATCCAAAGTCGAAAGAACACTGGAAAATGATCACCAATGCGTCCACAATAAAGGTGATGTTTTTCCAAATGGGGACTTGGTGGGGGAGCTGCAAGGGTGATGTATCCGGTCACAATGTTAACCGAAATATGTTTGTCGAGGTTGCAACTGAATCCGGAAATCAGATCACACGGCAATTAAATTGATTCTAATAAAGAAATACAGATGCTGGTTTATACCAAAGATAGACACACGTGTTGGAGTAACTCAGCGGGTCAACGCTGGAGAACACGGACAGGCGACGTTTCCCGAATTTGGGAGGGAGAAGCGGCAGGACAAAGCATGGCCAGTAATATGTTAACACGGGCGAAATTCGCCTGCAGAATCCCACCCGGGGAGCTGGTGATGGGGCAGCAGGAACAGGGTGGCCGGTTTACAAAGAGCTTCCACAGATAAACTGGACAGGAAGTCCACTTGTCCACTTGTCCACTGGTCCATTTGTCCACTGGTCCACTTGTCCACTGGTCCATTTGTCCACTGGTCCACTGGTCCACTTGTCCACTGGTCCACTGGTCCACTTGTCCACTTGTCCACTGGTCCACTGGTCCACTTGTCCACTGGTCCACTGGTCCACTTGTCCACTGGTCCACTAGTTCACTGGTCCACTTGTCCACTGGTCCATTTGTCCACTGGTCCACTTGTCCACTGGTCCACTTGTCCACTGGTCCACTTGTCCACTTGTCCACTTGTCCACTTGTCCACTGGTCCACTGGTCCACTGGTCCACTTGGTCCACTGGTCCACTGGTCCACTGGTCCACTGGTCCACTGGTCCACTGGTCCACTGGTCCACTTGTCCACTGGTCCACTGGTCCACTGGTCCACTTGTCCACTGGTCCACTTGTCCACTGGTCCACTGGTCCACTGGTCCACTGGTCCACTGGTCCACTGGTCCACTGGTCCACTTGTCCACTGGTCCACTGGTCCACTTGTCCACTTGTTGGTCCACTGGTCCACTTGTCCACTTGTCCACTGGTCCACTGGTCCACTGGTCCACTGGTCCACTGGTACACTGGTCCACTTGTCCACTTGTCCACTGGTCCACTGGTCCACTGGTCCACTTGTCCACTGGTCCACTGGTCCACTTGTCCACTGGTCCACTGGTCCACTGGTCCACTGGTCCACTGGTCCACTGGTCCACTGGTCCACTGGTCCACTGGTCCACTTGTCCACTGGTCCACTGGTCCACTGGTCCACTTGTCCACTTGTCCACTGGTCCACTGGTCCACTTGTCCACTTGTCCACTGGTCCACTGGTCCACTGGTCCACTGGTCCACTTGTCCACTGGTCCACTGGTCCACTGGTCCACTGGTCCACTGGTCCACTGGTCCACTGGTCCACTGGTCCACTGGTCCACTGGTCCACTGGTCCACTTGTCCACTTGTCCACTGGTCCACTGGTCCACTGGTCCACTTGTCCATTGTATCCTGATGGATAATATAGCAAGTGTCTCTACAGGTCACGTGTTGCTGTGGTAGCCTGGTTACATCCGGGCCCCACCACTACATCACATTTCATGTCTCCTCATTTTATTCACTTTTCCCACATATTTTCCGTTATTATTCAGTTTTTTGGTATAATTAAGATCTAAATGTGACTATATAATTCTTATTTGCTGAAATAAGCGCTCTACTAATAGATCATGCTTCTGTTACCGCCCTGTTAAAGGATCAGACTATTTCTGTGCTAACTTGTGTAAAATGATGACATCTGCTGTAAAACATTAGATTATAACACAATTAGTTCTACACTACACTACAATGCTACAATGCTTCCCGGCTGCTCGACTCGGGTGCAATCATCTCTGTTGTGTTGTCCTTACGCTGCTGGGCTCTGCTGCAAATATCTCACTACTATTAAATAACATTCTGGTTGGCATCTGCCTTCAGATTCGAATTTCCGTACATTCGTGGATTAATATTCGAATATCTTGATACTATTAGAATTTACTGCACTTGTCTCCGCCGTGTGAATTTTATTGCCGTTATCTCTATGCGATTAGATCAAATTGATTCGTCTTGCAAGAGATGACACCTCAGTAAGATTTGCCCTGTCACGCCAACACAATTCCCTCCACACCTCGGTTTAACATGTTCCCAAACACGCGGTCTGGGGGCCGGAAGAAGCCGAGTAGAAGATCGTTCCCCGCTCGCTCCGGAGACTCCGCCGTGGCCGTTGAGGTCCAGTCAGCGACTCGACTGTACAAACCCGCCCGACTGTACAAAGCTGAATGGTTTCATTAGTTAACTCCTTTAACGACCCTCCGTCTTTGGTCCATAGCTTCTCTGTCAGTAAGTGTAAACTGACCGGACTGTGTTCAATAAAGTCACCTGCAGTTAATAACAGGGGTTGTTGCAAAAGCTCATCAGGTGATGTAGCGTCTGTGGAGGGGAAATTCTCTCTGCTCCTCTTTCACGGGGTCTGGCGGCGCTGAGTGGATTTTTGCCTGTTATTTTGTATTGTTCTCCAGCTCCGGACACAAGTGGGAAATAACGTTTGTGGAGAAAATTGGAGGAAGTTTCAGAGATATTAAAGAGATTAATCTGGCAAAATAACATTGAAAGGGGCCATGCTGTTTGTGAAACGGTGAAAGATTTACAATCCATAATTAGATGTTCATCGGATGAAAAACTCAGACTGTGACCGAATCTCTGGCACCGTGGGGTTATAATAAATATTTCATGTAAATTCTGTCACTGAACAGATTAAAAAAACATCCATCGTTCACTGTATTTTTACTGAGGGAACTGCTCCCGGCTGTTATAATTTGGGAGGAATCTGTAGGTGAACTGGACTGCCAGTAACCTGTAGAATGTGTGTAGAACAGGCTCGGTAATCTGAGGTTAACGCGCAGACTTCATTGGAGATGGAGAAGAACTTGCTCCCACTCATGTTCTGGTGTTTACACGGTGGCTGATGAGATGGATGTGGGTCCCGCGGACTGGACCTCAGGTGGCGCTTGATGGGCTGGGCAGGTGGCTAGTTTGTGACGTGGCCACTCCTGTATTTCACTTGGCCTCCAGGTTGTCAGTAGCATCCCGAATTATCGCCACTTTCATCAGTCACAGGCCAGGAATTCCATAGAATCAGTGACAGGTTTAAAGTTTTAATCAAGGAGGGTTTGAGAACATTATACATTGTTTGTTCTGTCTCTGTGGAGCTCGTCCGTGGTGATACGGCTCAGTGTAGAGTGGCTGCTTCAGGAGTTAAACGTCAGGTGTCTAGTCTAAATATGTCTCTCACCCCCAAACGCCAGCCATTCCTTCTCTCCAGAGGTGCCGCCTGTCCCGCTGAGTTACTCCAGCATGTTGTGTCTATGTCAGGTGACTAAATGTTATAGTTCTCTGTGCAGGAGACGGGGGGTTGGGGCAAGTCATTAATATTGGTGACTAATATTGGATCGGACACCTGTAAATGTCACTCGCACATTTACTACAGGAGGACAAAACACAGGTCACCTGACACAACATCTGTCTTTGGCAAGATGTTGGAATCTAGAATCATGAAATAAATATTCACCCAGGAGAGGTTAGTTTAGTTTAGTTTAGTTTAGTTTAGTTTGGTTTAGTTTAGTTTAGAGAGCGCGTTGAAACAGGCCCTTCGGCCCACTGATTCCGCACAGCCCATCGATCACCCCTACACGATCACTATCCTACACACACTGGGGACAATGTTACAATCCTTACCGAAGCCAATTAATCTCCAAATGACCACACATTTGGAGTGTGGAGGATCCCGGAGCTCCGGAGAAAACCCACGCAGCTGAAGAAGCTGAATGTAACTTTCTATTTTCATGAATGGTCTGGAGGAGAAAGCAGTGTACAAGGTATCCAGGTTGGTCAAGGATGTGAGAGATACCTGGGGTGGCAGGGGGTGATGGAGATATTTAGACTCCACAAAATGATGTAGATAGGTTGAGTGAGTGAGCAAAGCATTTCGAAAATTGAGTTTTTTTTAAATTTTATTTATTAGAAGTACAATACAGTGGTACCTTTTTACAGGTTCCCAAAATTATGTTAACATAATACATTCTCTGTACAACTTCCTTTTTTTTATTAAGAGAGAGATAAGAAAGAAAGAGACAGTAAAGAATAGAGGGAAGTCTAGTGTGTTTGAAAAAAAAGAGAGAAAAAGAGCTAGTAAAGAAAAGAAAAGTAGGAAAGTGAAGCAGGAGGGAGATTATCCACTCGCCACAAGGGGATGATTTTTTTATATTCTTGATCATCTTTCACCCATACCTGAAACGTTTAATTTTTACGATATTGTTGCACTACACGAATCCAAAAAATCAATAAATGGAGACCAACTCGTTAAGAATTGTCTTGTTTGTCTATTAGGAGGAGTCTCATTTATTCCAGGTGGGCTGTGTCCAACATATTTCTGATCCACATTTTAAATGTTGGTATAGTAGCATTTTTCCAAAATTTAAGTATGTTTTTTTGCTGTTATTAAACCATAATTAAAAAATGAATTTTGGGGTATATTTAATTTGTTCCCGTCTCCCATTACTCCGAATATAATCATTTCAGTATTAGGTTCAATTTTTATCTTAAATAGACTAGTGAATATATCACACCAAAATGTATGAGGTTTTGTGCAAGAAACAAAAGAGTGTGTGATATTGGCATTTTGAGAAAGACATTTATCACAGATGGGAGAAATATTTGGATAGAATTTATTCAACCTAGTTTTTGAATAATATAATTTGTGTAATATTTAAAATTGACTTAAATTGTGTCTAGCATTAATCGAACATCTATGTATATATATCAAATACTTTTCCCATGTTTCTTTGGAAATTTTTATCATTAATTCTTTTACCCAGTCTTCTCTAATTGCCTCTGTTGATGGCATACTCCGTTTAGAATACTATTATATAGATATGATATTAAGTTTTGTGAGTCCACCGTAATATTCATTGCTTCTTCCAGTGGGTCTATCATTATGTTCTGAAATCTTGGTATATATTTCTTCATAAAGTCACATATCTGTAAATATTTAAAGTATTGGTTGTTATTCAGTTTAAATTTTGATTTTAATTGTTGAAATGATAATAAATTTCCCATTTCATACAAGTCACCTACCTTTTAAATTCCCAATCTTTCCCATTGTCTATATGTTTTATCCATAAGAGATGTTTTAAATACCGGGTTATTCACTATTGGTGTTAGTGCTGATAAGTTTTGTAATTTTAAAGTTAATTTTATTAGTTTCCAAATTCGTATTAAATTATGTATAATTGGATTCTTCTTATATAATGTATTGTTCAATTTTATCAGGGAGAAGAGGATCGCTCCTAAATCGTACGGAGAACAATCCTCTTTCTCCATTCTTATCCATTCCATCTGTTGAGAAGGACTATCCAACCAATAAATTACATTCTTAATATGCACTGCCCAATAATAATATAAAAAATTAGGCAGTGCAAGTCCCCCTACGTCTTTGGGTTTGCATATGCGGTTTCTTTTAATTCTATGTGCTTTACAGTCTCAGATAAAATTGGTAATATTAGAGTCTAATTTAAAAATAAATGTTTTGGTATATATATTGGTATGGATTGAAATAAATATATTATTTGTGGTAGAACTATCATTTTTATAGCGTTTATTCTGCCAATCAATGATAATGGGAGCGTTTTCCAAAATTTAATCAGAGCATTCAATATATTTAATAATGGTGTAAAATTAGCGTTCAATAATGATTTATGTCTTCTAGTAACTTGAATACCCAGATACTTGAATTTTTCCGTTGCAATTTTAAATGGAAATTTTAATAGATGATTCGCTTTCTGCGGCTTTAGTGACATAATTTCACTTTTGTTCCAGTTTATTCTATATCCAGAAAAAGAACCAAATTCCTCGAATAAATTTAGTAAATTAGAAAATGGAGTTTAACGCAGGAAATTGTGAGGCCATACATTTGGATAGGAGGAATCTAAAGCCGGGTGTGATCTAAATGGAGAAAGTCTGTAGATAAAGGAGACACATAAATATGAAGATGTTTGTATCCATGAGGTACAAGTGACTAGTGGGTCGGTGAAACAAGAGGTTAAGAATGCTAACGACATGTTGGCTTTTATTGCAATGGGGTTGGAGTTTAGAAATAGGGAAATGTTGCCATAATTGTAACTAGAATATCTAGAATGTTGTGCATAGTTTTAGTTGGCCAAGTGTACAGAACATGACAACACACTCAGCCCACTGGGATCAGAAGATCATCTTCTCATGTAAGACTGAAGAAGTTAGATTTGTATTCGTTGGAGACTGGAAAAAGATGTCGTCTTTGTGAAACAGTCGAGCCCCTTGGAGGTTTGACTAGATGTTGATATGGTTTCATTGGTGAGAGCTTGTTGAACGCGGTGGCAACGTCACACTGAGTCTCCCCGGGAGAGTTATCTTCTGTTCTCCGGCGGGTTGATGCGGTTAAGGTGTTTGTAGTGAATTGGTTGTGAAGATTACAGCAGTGACAACAGCTTTTAAAATAATTCATCAGCTGTGAAATAATTTGGAATTTAATGAAGATGTGAAAGATGATATTTATTTTCCATTCCCGTATCCGCGATGACTTGCAGCAACTCAGTAGCGGATTCTTTATTGTGGATGACCAGGGTCAGTGGCAAATGCAACTTTCACCACTCTCTGGGCATTGTCCACAAGTTCATTCAGTGCGTCAGTCAGCAGCTTGGAAGTCATTCTATATGACGATACTGCCCCGAAGATGGAGCCTATGACTGGTAGCATGCTTTGGACCACTTCCACAAAAAAACTGGAACGCCCAAACATTTGGTGCACAAGCGCGTTATTCACTTCACCCATCAGAGGGGTTTTCACTTCTGCTTTCAGAAATTCCACTGATTTATTTGCTATATTGGCGAGGCTTTCAATGGAGGCATCATCCAGGCTGAGACTTTTGCGGAAATCTAGTATTACAGTGGCTATTATCCCGGGATTAACGACGAAAGTCAACCCGGGAACAGCCACCGCTCCCACGGCTCCTGAGACTATCGCCACCATCCAGATACGTTTCATCAACTGGTCTCGTTTCTGCTCCACAATCTTCACCGTTGTGCTTGGAAGTGACATCAATAAAACATCTTTTTTCATTCTATCGAGATTATTTACAAGCGTTTCCTTTAACTGAGGAAAATCAAACTCATTTAAGGAAAGGCTTGATATCAGGAAAATATTGGGGTCTGAAATCCCCGCTTTGGTCAAACCGCAACTTATGTTTTGTTTTATCTCAGCAAGTTTCTCCTTTCTGTCAAAAACTATACCCTGCTTTTTCAAAGATTCGATGTCATTGTCAATTTGACTTCGTACGAAGTAGAACTTCTTCCCCAAGTTTTGAATCTCCTTGGCGACATTTGCATCGTTTTCAGTGAATCGATCATTTGAGATTATTATGAAAAAATCGTATCTAGTAAATTCCATTTTGCTCGCGTAATCCTTCATTGGAAACTGTGTTGTTCCAACCCCCGGCAGGTCCCAGAAGCAAACATTAGGGAAGGTGGGATGTTTGTATGGAGTTCGCTCCATTGTGGTTTCATTGACTCCGGTTTTAGCTGCACCGTCATCGCTGGCCCGCAGCCCCATCATGGCGTTGATGAAGGTGGATTTCCCTGCACCCGGATCTCCGGTCACAGCGATGTTAAGCTCTGCATTTTTCATATCGTTCAATTTTGTCATGATCCGTGTCGCACACTTGCTCAGCCCACCCTGCTCATAAGCAGTCTTCAGCTCTTTCATTTCTTGCTCAGTGAAGAATGTAAATTCTGGAAACCAATCCATCGTCTCTCTGCAGAAACAAATGAACATATTGTATGTTTAATACATCTCTAAATGTGTATTTCATGAGACACAGAAACAAAATCACAGTCACGTGTTTGTGATCAAAGCTGAGATCACTGGACCTGAATGTCCCACTTCACAGAGATAGCGGGATACACTGGGCTGAAGATTCAATGAACCGGTCACTCATTAACACTCCTTCCCATTCCCACACTGACCTTTGTGTCCTAGGTCTCCTCCATTGTCAGTGTGAGGCTAAACACAAATTGGAGGAACAGCAACTCGTATTTCGCTTGTGCAGCTTACAGCCCAGTCATATGAAGATAGATTTTGTTAACTTCAGGTAATCCCGGCATTCCCTCACTCTCTATCGCTCCCCACCAAGTTGCACCAGCTTCTCGTTTTCACCCAACAAACAGCGAACAATAATAAAAATGTGATTATCGTGGCCGTGTCACTACACTCTACCAATCCCAGTTGTGGAGACATTGGTATCACTGTCTCGCTGTAGGATACTAATCTTTGTTTTTTATTCTGGATTTTAAATCATGTATTGTGGTTTTGTACATAATTTATGATTCTTTTATGTAATATACTAAGCTTTCGATATTTATTTGATGGTGTTTTTATATGCAACATGTTTTATGCAATGGCATCTCTTGTTTGGACCTTGTGTCTGAAATAATAATAATAATAATAATAATAATAATAATAATAATAATAATAATATGCCCTCTTTAATTCTGGAGTAGTTCCAGAGGATTGGCGGGTAGCAAACGTAACCCCACTTTTTAAGAAGGGAGGGAGAGAGAAAATGGGGAATTACAGACCAGTTAGTCTAACATCGGTAGTGGGGAAACTGCTAGAGTCAGTTATTAAAGATGGGATAGCAGCACATTTGGAAAGTGGTGAAATCATTGGACAAAGTCAGCATGGATTTACGAACGGTAAATCATGTCTGATGAATCTTATAGAATTTTTCGAGGATGTAACTAGTAGCGTGGATAGGGGAGAACCAGTGGATGTGGTGTATCTGGACTTCCAGAAGGCTTTTGACAAGGTCCCACATAAGAGATTAGTATACAAAGTTAAAGTACACGGCATTGGGGGTTCAGTATTGATGTGGATAGAGAGCTGGCTGGCAAACAGGAAGCAAAGAGTAGGAGTAAACGGGTCCTTTTCACAATGGCAGGCAGTGACTAGTGGGGTACCGCAAGGCTCAGTTCTGGGACCCCAGCTATTTACAATATATATTAATGATCTGGATGAGGGAATTGAAGGCAATATCTCCAAGTTTGCGGATGACACTAAGCTGGGGGGCAGTGTTAGCTGTGAGAAGGATGCTAGGAGACTGCAAGGTGACTTGGATAGGCTGGGTGAGTGGGCAAATGTTTGGCAGATGCAGTATAATGTGGATAAATGTGAGGTTATCCATTTTGGTGGCAAAAACAGGAAAGCAGACTATTATCTAAATGGTGGCCGATTAGGAAAAGGGGAGATGCAGCGAGACCTGGGTGTCATGGTACACCAGTCATTGAAAGTAGGCATGCAGGTGCAGCAGGCAGTGAAGAAAGCGAATGGTATGTTAGCTTTCATAGCAAAAGGATTTGAGTATAGGAGCAGGGAGGTTCTACTGCAGTTGTACAGGGTCTTGGTGAGACCACACCTATATTGCATACAGTTTTGGTCTCCAAATCTGAGGAAGGACATTATTGCCATAGAGGGAGTGCAGAGACGGTTCACCAGACTGATTCCTGGGATGTCAGAACTGTCTTATGAAGAAAGACTGGATAGACTTGGTTTATACTCGCTAGAATTTAGGAGATTGAGAGGGGATCTTATAGAAACTTACAAAATTCTTAAGGGGTTGGACAGGCTAGATGCAGGAAGATTGCTCCCGATGTTGAGGAAGTCCAGGACAAGGGGTCACAGCTTAAGGATAAGGGGGAAATCCTCCTTTAAAACCGAGATGAGAAGAACTTTTTTCACACAGAGAGTGGTGAATCTCTGGAACTCTCTGCCGCAGAGGGTAGTCGAGGCCAGTTCATTGGCTATATTTAAGAAAGAGTTAGATGTGGCCCTTGTGGCTAAGGGGATCAGAGGGTATGGAGAGAAGGCAGGAACGGGATACTGAGTTGGATGATCAGCCATGATCATATTGAATGGCGGTGCAGGCTCGAAGGGCCGAATGGCCTACTCCTGCACCTAATTTCTATGTTTCTATGTTTCTATGTTCTGGACTCCCCCAACATCGGGCACATACGTGTCCAATCCATTAATAATCTTATATGTTTTACCAAGATCCTTTCTCAACCTTCTAAACTCCAGAGTGTACAAGCCCATCCGCTCCATTCCCTCAGCATATGTCAGTTCCGTCATTCCAGGGATTTTACTTCGGAGTCACGTGAGTGGCTACGTGAAGAACCCGTCCAGCACGCATGCGCATAATGAGCGTTCACGCAGTGCAACAGCGACGAGCGGGAGTACGGGCGCTCCCGCTGCAAGCCTGAAGGAACGGAACGTCAGGTAACTTTGCTCTTCTTTGTGCACCAGGGGAAACTGGAGCAAAGCAGCATAGAGGGAAAACCGCCCCCATTCGAATCCAGGGAAGGATCGATCGATTCCGTCAGTGGAGGGGGGAAAGGCGGCACCTGGACCCACACGCTGCGGTACACAGTGATATATATTGTAAATAGCTGGGGTCCCAGCACTGAGCCTTGCGGTACCCCACTAGTCACTGCCTGCCATTCTGAAAAGGACCCGTTTACTCCTACTCTTTGCTTCCTGTCTGCCAATCAGTTCTCTATCCACATCAATACTGAACCCCCAATACCTTGTGCTTTAAGTTTGTATACTAATCTCTTATGTGGGACCTTGTCGAATGCCTTCTGAAAGTCCAGATATAACACATCCACTGGTTCTCCCTTATCCACTCTACTAGTTACATCCTCGAAAAATTTTATAAGATTCGTCAGACATGATTTACCTTTCATAAATCCATGCTGACTTTGTCCAATGATTTCACCACTTTCCAAATGTGCTGCTATCCCATCTTTAATAACTGACTCTAGCAGTTTCCCCACTACCGACGTTAGACTAACTGGTCTGTAATTCCCCGTTTTCTCTCTCCCTCCCTTTTTTTAAAAAGTGGGGTTACATTAGCTACCCTCCAATCCTCAGGAACTACTCCAGAGTCTAATGTGTTTTGAAAAATTATCACTAATGCATCCACTATTCCTTGGTTTCAAAATTTCAAGTTCCGTTTATTGTCACATATACCAAGTGAAATTCGAATTAGTCGCTTGGTAATTGGCCAATTGTCTGAAAACGCTTCAGCTTCACACCAGCTCGTAAATCATTCCAGTTTGATCATATCGTATATTCCATTACAACATGTCCACGTTACCTGCAGGAGAGCCAGGAGTCGCGGAGATCTGGGCTTGCGGTCAGCTGCTGCCTTGCTGGAGTGCGAATGACCGGGCGTCTCCGAATCGCAGTTTTATCTCTCAACACAATAAATCCACGTGACTGTAGGGTGTGTGTTGACAGTAATTGGAATGGTATCTGTCACGTGACGCATTACGTGACACATGTCGCTCTTCAAGGGAGATGCTAAATGCATTTCGTTGTCTCTGTACTGTATACTGACAATGACAATTAAAATTGAATCTGAATCTGAATCTGATTAGCAAACACAAAACGAGGTGATATAAACTGCACATTGAACTATCTTCAATCAGACTTTGCTGGACTTTACCTTGTTCCAAACATTATTCCCTTATCATATATCTGTGCACTGTGGACGGGTTGATTGTAACCGTGTATTGTCTTTCTGCTGACTGGATAGCCAATGCGCTTGTCCTGATTTAACAAGCTGACAGCGGTTAGATTGTCAGAACACTGTCTCCAAATCCCAGTCAATATGGCCTCAGTTTCTCCCCATTGAACAGGCCAGTCATTCTGGGAATCCACCTCAAGATTCCCGCATCCCGTCTCCCAAGCCAACTGTGCTGTGTGGTTTAAGGAAACCGGAAAAAAACATAGAGCTCTAGGTGTGGGTCTGTTAAAGAAAACGTTAAAACACAACACAAATATCTGGCAAGATAATCTAGACTTTATTCCAGAGCGCCAAATACAGTGATTACTGGGGCAATCTAGGAGATAGTTAAACAAACAAAGATTCATCTGCTCCTTATTTACACACTTTCCTTTTGATGTTCCGTTTGCCAGAGCAAGCACATGAGGAATTTCCTTCTTCCCAAATGGTTTTGCAATACTCACAGACCATTCACCTCCGGGAAACACAGCACAATAAACTCAACTGAACATCACCCCATTAGAGCGACTGCAGAGGGTTTAAAGGCGCCGACCGCGGGTGAACCAAGAGTTGGATGACTGAACTTTATTGCCTTCCCCCACAGTGGGAAACGATGATTCTGCTGTGTGGGGATGTTGATGGTAAACTCGATCGCGTGTTGTGTTCTTTATCCGTATGGTTGTACGGTAACTCACACCTCACTGCATGTGATAATAAATGTAACTTAAACTTGAACTATCCAGAGATGCTGCCTGTCCCGCAAAGTAACTCCAGCTTTTTATGTCTATCTTCCTATCCATGTACCTGACCCACCTAGGTGTCTTTTAAATGTTGTAATATTACCTGCCTCAACTACCTCCTCCGGCAACTCGTTCCATATATCAACCTCACTCTGACTGAAAAAGTTGCCCCTCAGGTTCCTATTAAATCTTACTGATGAGAGTGTCTCATGTTGATGCTTTTGGTGGTGGGGGTCAGTGTCCATGATGGACTGGGCTGTGTCCACCGCTCTCTCCAGCCTCTTGCGTTTCAGTGCATTGGAATTGCCGAACCAGGCCATGATACAACCAGTCAGGTTACTGTCTCCAGTGACGTGTAGAACTCGTTGAGAGCATCATTGACATCAAATCTCAACTTCTAGGAAAGTAGACACACTGGCCTGCCTTCGTTGTGGTTAGGTAAACAGTGTGGTGATAAACATAGAAACATAGAAACATAGAAATTAGGTGCAGGAGTAGGCCATTCGGCCCTTCGAGCCTGCACCGCCATTCAATATGATCATGGCTGATCATCCAACTCAGTATCCCGTACCTGCCTTCTCTCCATACCCCCTGATCCCCTTAGCCACAAGGGCCACATCTAACTCCCTCTTAAATATAGCCAATGAACTGGCCTCAACTACCCTCTGTGGCAGAGAGTTCCAGAGATTCACCACTCTCTGTGTGAAAAAAGTTCTTCTCATCTCGGTTTTAAAGGATTTTCCCCTTATCCTTAAGCTGTGACCCCTTGTCCTGGACTTCCCCAACATCGGGAACAATCTTCCTGCATCTAGCCTGTCCAACCCCTTAAGAATTTTGTAAGTTTCTATAAGATCCCCTCTCAATCTTCTAAATTCTAGAGAGTATAAACCAAGTCTATCCAGTCTTTCTTCATCATAAGACAGTCCTGACATCCCAGGAATCAGTCTGGTGAACCTTCTCTGCACTCCCTCTATGGCAATAATGTCCTTCCTCAGATTTGGAGACCAAAACTGTACGCAATACTCCAGGTGTGGTCTCACCAAGACCCTGTACAACTACAGTAGAACCTCCCTGCTCCTATACTCAAATCCTTTTGCAATGAAAGCTAACATACCATTTGCTTTCTTTACTGCCTGCTGCACCTGCATGCCTACCTTCAATGACTGGTGTACCATGACACCCAGGTCTTGCTGCATCTCCCCCTTTCCCAATCGGCCACCATTTAGATAATAGTCTGCTTTCCTGTTTTTGCCAGGTTTTTCCTAAACCGTTAGGAAATCATACAAAAGTCCACATGACTTCTTAACTACTTGTCGGACCAGTCGGAAGGAACTGCAGATGCTGATTTACACCAAAGATAGACACAAAATGTTGGAGTAACTCAGCATATTGACTTTTCTAACTTCTAAACCTCTGCTTTCCCTCCCTCTCCATCCCTCCCCATCCTAATTCTCCGACCAGTTTGACTGTTATTAAATGTGATTCCATTTTATCTTTGTATGCTTCATTGTCTCCTTCCCCTCAGCTGAATTAATCTGTTCCAGTTTAGTGGATCTCAGTTCCCTATGATGTCTCGGTTTCACACCTTTCCCTTCCATATCTCTGTGTCTATCTCTCCCCTGACACACTGAAGAAGAGTCTCGACCCGAAACGTCGCCCATTCCTTCCCTACAGAGACGCTGCCAGTCCCACGTGGTTACTCAAGCATTTTGTGTCTATCTTCGGACCAGCCGACTAGTTTTGAGGCTCATGCACCAGAACACCTTGATCCCTCCGAACTTCATTCATTTGCAGTTTCCATCCGTTTAGATGAACAGCATTGGGTGGGCAAATATCATTTTGTCTCTGCCCTGAAAACCTGATCCTTTACTTGGAGAACCCCCTCATTCTAGACACCCAGTCAGGAGAAGCATCAGTTGTGCACCTACCCTGTTACACTTCATATGAGACGACAGTTATCATTAGTCACTCATTACACACCTGACCAAGCAGAGGTTCTCATTTTCTGCCATGCTCTGAGAGGGGGAGGGGAGACTTTACACAGATGTAAACTGCTGACCGACATCCACTATAAACCCACTGACTCCCATGGCAATCTAGACTACACTTCTTCCCACACTGCTTCCTGTAAAGACTCCATCCCCTACTCCCAATTCCTCCGTCTACGCTGCATCTGCTCCCAGGATGACGTGTTCCACATCAGGGCATCGGGGAATGGGGGTTCCCCTCCCCTACTATAGATGAGGCTCTCACCAGGATCTCCTCTATACCCCATTACTCTGCTCTCACTCCCCAACCGCCCACTCGTAGCAAGGGCAGAGTCCCCCTTGTCCTCAACTTTCACCCTACCAACCATCACATACAACAGATAATCCTCCGTCAGTTTCGCCACCACCAACGTGACCCCACCACTCACCACGCCTTCCCATCTCCTCCCCTGTCTGCTTTCCGCAGAGACCGCTCCCTCCGTAACTCCCTGGTCAATTCGTCCTTCCTACCCGAACCACCCCCTCTCCGGCACTTTCCCTTGCAAGCACAGGAAATGCTACACTTGTCACTTTACCTCCCCCCTCGACTCCATTCAAGGACCCAAGCAATCTTTCCAGGTGCGACAGAGGTTCACCTGCACCTCCTCCAACCTTATCTATTGCATCCGCTGTTCTGGGTGTCAACTGCTCTACCTCGGTGAGACCAAGTGTAGGCTGGGCGATCGTTTCGCCCAACACCTCCACTCGGTCCACAATAACCAACCTGATCTCCCGGTGGCTCAACACTTCAACTCCCCCTCCCATTCCCAATCAGACCTTTCTGTCCTGGGCCTCCTCCATGGCCAGAGTGAGGACCACCATATATTGGAGGAGCAACACCTCATATTTCCCTTGGGCAGTTTACACCCCAGCGGTATGAACATTGACCTCTAATTTCAGGCAGTCCCTACTTTCTCCTTCCCTTCTCAGCTCTCTCTCAGCCCACTCACTGTCCCCAAATCTTCTAGTCTTATAAATATATAGAAAATAGGTGCAGGAGTAGGCCATTCGGCCCCTTCCTGTCAGCACCACAATTCAATATGATCATGGCTGATCATCCACAATCAGTACCCTGTTCTTGCTTTCTCCCCATATCCCTTGATTCCGTTAGCCCCAAGAGCTATATCTAACATGCCCCACATCAGATTGGGTTTTGTAAACACAACACTTTAATGATCAAATCCTCAATAAATGTCCACGTGACCAGATTCCCCAAACATGTGGGAACCCCATTTCCCACATTACTGCTTCAGTACAAACCAAAGACAAGGCCTGTGTGTGGTCTTCCACTTCATGGCGATGACAGTAGATACTGACCCCCTTGACGTGACACAGAATAGTTATTTAGAGATACAGCATGGAAACAGGCCATTCGGCCCAACTAGTCGAGGGCGACCATCGATCTCACCTTTACACTAGTTCTAATTTATCCCACTTTCTCGCCCACTCCCTACGTACTAGGGGTAATTTACAGAGACCAATCAACCTACAAACCCGCACGTCTTTGGGATGTGGGAGGAGACCGGGACACCCAGAGGGAACCCACACGGTCACGGGGAGACTGTGCTAACTCCACACGGACAAGAACCGATGTCAGGATGGAACTTGTATCACCCGCGCCGTGAATCAGCAGCTCTACCCGCTGCGCCACTGTGCTGCCCCATTCTCAACATCAATGCCTGGGTTATAGAACTAGGTTGACCACAGTGCCGCACGACCTGGCAGTGATATGTAACCCGTTCCTCCAGGGGGAATATCTGTCTCTATATTCAGCATGTTGAAACACAACCGGATCTCACAAGTTTCACTAACACGGGTCAGCTGCAGACATTTTAATTAACGGACAAATACTAAGAGTTTGGCTTTATATAGAACTTTTATTGTGTATATTAGTACTGAAGCAAGCTTGTTAATTAACAATAGATACAACTCTACTTGTCTAAACAGTTCACATGTGTTGACCCATCAACAGCAACAGTGTTACATATCATGTCAAAGAATCACCTGTTGCTGTGCGAGACTAATCTGATTACACACATTCCCCATCAACAAGTCAGTTGAAGGGAACAGGGTCCACATTACTACACAAGTACATATTAAACCCCCCAATGTGGCTTATTTTACCATCAGCATTTCCTGCTCAATCAACGAGCTGTATGATCAAAGCTGCAATAGTAATTGTCGGTTACATTAGAAACAATGTTTTCATATAATAACAGAATGCAAAATAATACCAAAACAGTCGTGGTTACAGTTTAGTTTAGTTTAGAGATACAGCGCGGAAACAGGCCCTTCGGCCCACTGATTACATGCGGCCCATCGATCATCCCGTACACTAGCACTATCCTACACACTAGGGTCAATTTACAATGCTGACAGAAGCCAATTAACATACACACCTGTATGTCTTTGGAGTGTGGGGGAGGAAACCGTCGCACCCGGTGGAAGCCCATGCACAAACAGACAACCCCCGTAGTCAGGATTGAACCCGTGTCTCTGGCGCTGTGAGGCAGCAGCTCTACCGCTGCGCCACTGTGCCGCCCACATTCCAGTGGGATGTATTTCAGGCGGGTCATTCTCATCAGTTCTAAACATTCTCCATATCTCTTTGTCTGGAGCTGTAGATGATAGACATGGTCCCAGTTCCCTCACAGAGAGTTGGTCTTCTTGTCGATGTATCTCCACTCCTTCACCTTGGTGAAGATTACTGGGAATAAGACAAGTGACAGGTTCTCAGACACGTTCCCACTTTCCCCCACACTGGAAGTTTCCCGTCCTGGAGAGAAACGTCCTTCCCAGACACTCGCTGCCAGGCACAATCTAATGAAGGCGCTGACTTTCCAGTTCACATTGACACCAAAGTAGATGCATTGGAGTGTTTTGCTGCTGAATGAGAACTGGTTTATTGTTGCTTGTCGGGAAGTTCTGAGGGACACAAACGGGCTGGTAGAATCATAGGCAGACACAAAACGCTGCAGTAACTCAGCGGGACAGGCAGCATCTCTGGAGAAAAGGAATAGGTGGCATTTTCATGTCGACACCCTTCTTCGGATTGAGAGTCAGGGAGAGGGAAACGAGAGATATGGAATGGTACAGAGAACAAATGGATGAAATATATGCAAAAGGACAAATCAAAACAAGGCGCGATGATGAAGGACAGGTAGAGCCCACAATGGTGCATTGTTGGCTATGGGGAAGGTGGTAACGAGTTATACAGACTGTGGTACTCAACAGGATGATAGTGAAACTAGTATGATGATGAGGGTGGTGGGGGGGACGGAGAGAGAGGGGATGCAAGGGTTACTTGAAGTTAGAGATTCAATATTCATTCTGCTGGGTTGTAAACTGCCCAAGTGAGTTGCTGGCCAGATCAACACAGGACATGACCCACTGGGGCAAAGGTTCCCACTATAATATGTCCCGCTTGTGACTACTTCAGGGTCAGTGCTTTACATCTTTAGGGGGCTTCTGAAGTGTTTGTAGTCGTGGTGTGTGAAACATGGACACAGCATGACCCGATGCACAGCAAGCTGAACATGACCAGATCACCCAGCACAGGGTTGATGCTTCACAGGTGAACATTCACCAGGATGCTGGGAATAATATCTCTGTACTTGTTCAACATAGGGCGCAGATCCTTTATGGCCGCCTGTTCAACTGAGTGCCCCTCCCCCTCCCTCAGTAATGTACCACAGTGTCAGAATTTTCAAAATGGACGAGGAATATTTCCAAAAATGATTACAGCAAACAGCAGGAACAGGGAACTGCAGATGCTGGTTTACAGAAAAAAGTCACAAAGTGCTAGAGGAACTCAGTTGACCTGGCAGCATCTCAGGAGAACATGACGATAGGCACAAAATGCTGGAGTAAGTCAGAGGGACAGGCAGCATCTCAGAAAGAAGGAATGGGCGACGTTTCGTGTCGTGACCTTCCTCAGTGATAGTCAATGGAGAGGGAGACATAGAGATATGGGAGGGTGAGGTGTGAAAACGAGAGATCAAAGGGGACGCTGCTGAAGGAAAATGTAGAATGGATCATTGTTAGGTGAGGGGAAGGTGCCAAGGAGGCATTCAACCAGAAAAATTCATTCGGGAGGACAGTGAAGCCAGTCCGAAAACTAGAATGGGGGAGGGATAGAGAGAGAGGGAAAGCAAGGGGTCCTTGCCATTGGACTAATTAATATTCATACCGCTGGGTTGTGAGCTGCCCGAGCGAAACATGAGATGCTGTTCCTCTAACTTTCATGAAGCCTCACTCTGACAGTGGACAGAAAGGTCAGTGTGGGAAAGGGAGGGGGAGTTAAAGTGTTTAGCAAACGGGAGATCACGTGGGCCTAGACAGTCTAACAGAGAGCTCCAAGCAAACAGCAATCAGTAAGAATTAGCGCACGATTTGGCGTTAGCTTTCTTCAAAGTATGAAGCCCAGCACAACGTGAAATGACGGGATGGATATTGGTGCAGAGCGGTTACTCGGCGCCTTTGGCAACAGCGAGCACCTTCTCTGCGCACTCGACCAGAAGTTGCAGCGCGTCACTCAGTATCGAGTAGGTCATCAGAAATGATGACCCGGCTCCAAAAAGTGAACCAATTACTGGGATTAGGTAAAGAGCGGATTCCACGGCTGAAACAGTGACGCCGACTGCACCTAACCCCATCCTGACTATAACGGGTGCAGTTATTTCTCCCAGTAGGAATGATTGTGCTGCGGCTTTCAGATCTTCCACGGACTTGCCTGTTCTCTCGGCCAATATGCGGAGAGCTGCATCATCCAGACACAGGCATTTACGGAAATCAATTATCGCTCCAATCAATATCTCCATGTTACAGGCGGCAGAGAGACCCGGGACCGGGATCGCTCCCACTCCTGCCGATATGATCGCCAACATCCAGATACGTTTCTCCAACACCTCACGTTTCTTCCAAATAATCTGCACACTGGTGTTGGGAAGGGCCAGGATGAAGACAGATTCCTTTATACTTGGTAAACCATCTGCAAGTGCTTCCATAAACTGAGGGAAATCATACATATTCTTCTTGAAACTGGATATCAGGAACACATTGGGATCAGGGATCCCGGCCTTTCCCAATTTACTGACGCAGTCGCTCCGGATCTTTCCCATTTCTGCATCTTCATCAAATTCCCCCCCTTCTAGCTTCATTGAATAAAGGTCAGCGTCAATCTTAGAGCGGACAAAATAGAACTCCTTCCCCAGCCGCTTAATCTCCGTGGCAAGATTTGCATCATTCTCTCTGAATCGACCAGCTGACACTATGATGAAGAAATCGTATTTTTTAAATTGCATTTCCTTCAGGTAGGAACCCGCGGTGAATCGTGTAGTTCCGACCCCCGGCAGGTCCCAGTAGCGGACATAGCGCAGAGTGGGATGTGGGTATCCGGTTGGCTCCATTGTAGTTTCCGTGGTCCCAACCGCAGCCGCTCCCTCATCTCGTTTACTAAGCCCTCTCATGGCGTTGATGAAGCTGGATTTTCCTGCACCCGAGTCTCCCGTCACGGCGATGTTCAGCTCGGTGTTGTCCAGTTCTTTCACCTTCTTCTCCAGCAGAGGTTGAACATTTTCCACACCTCCCGTTTCGAACTCAGACTTCACTTTGTTGAGCTCTTCCTGTGTGAAGAATGAGAGGGTCTCAGACTGAGCCGCCTGTTGGCTGAAAGGAAACGTGTTCGGTGAAAGTTTCCAGTTGAAATGAAACCATATAACCATATAACAATTACAGCACGGAAACAGGCCATCTCGACCCTACAAGTCCGTGCCGAACACATAATCTCCCCTAGTCCCATATACCTGCGCTCAGACCATAACCCTCCATTCCCTTCCCATCCATATAACTATCCAATTTATTTTTAAATGATAAAAACGAACCTGCCTCCACCACCTTCACTGGAAGCTCATTCCACACAGCCACCACTCTCTGAGTAAAGAAGTTCCCCCTCATATTACCCCTAAACTTCAGTCCCTTAATTCTCAAGTCATGTCCCCTTGTTTGAATCTTCCCTACTCTCAGTGGGAACAGCTTTTCCACGTCAACTCTGCCTATCCCTCTCATCATTTTAAAAACCTCTATCAAGTCCCCCCTTAACCTTCTGCGCTCCAAAGAATAAAGCCCTAACTTGTTCAACCTTTCTCTGTAACTTAGTTGCTGAAACCCAGGCAACATTCTAGTAAATCTCCTCTGTACTCTCTCTATTTTGTTGACATCCTTCCTATAATTAGGCAACCAAAATTGTACACCATACTCCAGAATTGGCCTCACCAATGCCTTGTACAATTTTAACATTACATCGCAACTTCTATACTCAATGCTCTGATTTATAAAGGCCAGCACACCAAAAGCTTTCTTTACCACCCTATCTACATGAGATTCCACTTTCAGGGAACTGTGCACAGTTATTCCCAGATCCCTCTGTTCACCTACATTCTTCAATTCCCTACCATTTACCATGTATGTCCTATTTTGATTTGTCCTGCCAAGATGTAGCACCTCACACTTATCAGCATTAAACTCAATCTGCCATCTTTCAGCCCACTCTTCCAACTGGCATAAATCTCTCTGTAGACTTTGAAACTCTACTTCATTACCCGCAACCCCACCTATCTTAGTATCATCTGCATACTTACTAATCCAATTTACCACACCATCATCCAGATCATTGATGTACATGACAAACAACAGTGGACCCAACACAGATCCCTGTGGCACCCCACTCGTCACTGGCCTCCAACCTGACAAACAACCATCCACCATTACTCTCTGGCATCTCCCATTCAGCCACTGTTGAATCCATCTTGCTACTCCACCATTAATACCCAACCATTGAACCTTCTTAACCAACCTTCCATGAGGAACCTTGTCAAAGGCCTTACTGAAGTCCATATACACAACGTCCACTGCTTTACCCTCATCAATTTCCCGAGTAACATCTTCTGAAACCAACTGAAATAAAGGACAAGCACCTTCTCTCCCTTTCCCTCTTCTCTTCCCATTGTTCCACCTGGATACACACCATTTATCCGACAATCCCGCACTTTCCCCCTTCCCCATCACCTTCACCTATATCCATTCCTCCAGCTTCTCATCTCACATCTCTTCTCTTGGGCTAGGAGTAGAATTAGGCCATTCGGCCCATCTATCCCACGAGTTCTCCTTATCTCAGTCTTTTCATCACCGGCCGTCCTTCAATCATCACCCCCCTCCCCCACCCCCCAACATCTATCAACCTATCACTTGCCTGACTTAGTCCTGCCCCCAATCCTCATCCAGCCGCCTCCCTCCAATCACAATCAGAGTGAAGAAGGGTCCCGACCCGAAACGCCACCTGTCCCCCAGAGATGCTGCCTGACCCGCTGAGTTACTCCAGCGCTGTGCTTGAGGTGAGGGAGGAGAGGTGGAGAAGTAACATTGTGTGATGTATCCGGACATACCTGGAGCTGGCATTTCCCATTCTCCTTCTCTGACTGTCCTTGTCTCGCCTGTGTGATGATCCAGTGGTCCCAGCACTGCCCGGGGGGGGAGAGGTCTGGGCACCGGGGCTCCTCCTTGTCTTCAGTTGTGTGTGTTCTCCTAGAGGAAAGCAGAGAGGTTGCTGGTGGTTCTTTCTGTAGCAGAGGTGTATGTAAGGCAGCAAAGTATCTCCCTCTTAATCAATATACGTCATTTGGCCCAACTGGTCCGTGCCAACACAATGCCCCATCTATGCTAGTCCCACATGCTCACAATGGCCCATACCTTTATAAACCTTTTTCATCCATGCCACTGTCCAAATGTATTTTAGATCAGTGGTTCTCAAATGGGGGTACGCGTACCACTGGAGGTACATGAAGGCACTACAGGGGGTACGTGAGGTGTTAAAATATAGGCCTACATATATTTAAAAAGTAGCATCCATGTAAAAATCCTTTAAAAATAATTATTTAATTAATATTTCAGGTAAATATTAGTATAAGTTCATAAAATGAATTTTATATTCAGTAGGCTGTTCAATTTCATTATCCTAAAAACCCAGAGTCTTCCCCATTCCAGGATGGTTCGACCCAACCTGTCATATGCCACCCGGCATCACCTGTCAATCACAACTCAAACGATGGAGTTGTGGTTGAAGCGTAGCAGCAATTCTTTTGAAACCACGGAGGGACAAGTGGCAAAGAAGGCCAAACCAGAGCCGGGAAAATTCCGGCTGTATCTTGAAGATTATGTTTTAATTGGATTTACGTCCACAAGTTGCAACCCACCCAAGGCACTGTGTTTTTTCTGTGGGGAGAAATTAGCTAACAGTAGCATGAAGCCAGCACATCTGCAGCGTCATCTTAAGACAAAACATGGGTGTCACGTTGGTAATCCACCTGACTTTTTTAAGAGGAAACTGTCTGAATTCAGATCATCTCAAGAAGATGCGGAAGGCCTCCACAACATCAGCCAAAGCCCTGGATGCCTCTTATGCAGTGTCTTTGCTCGTAGCTAAAGCCAAGAAGCCATTCACTATCGCTGAAGACCTGCTCCTTCCAGCGGCTGTAGTGCTGGCTGAGACTATGCTGGACAAAAATGCAGCGGAGAAATTAAAGACTGTACCGTTGTCAAATGACTCTGTTTGCCGCAGAGTAGATACAATGGGAACAGACATTGTCGAGCAAGTTGTGGGAAAACTTAGCGACTCCTTTTCACTCCAGCTGGATGAATCCACAGATGTCAGTGGAAATGCACAACTTGTTGCTTTTGTGAGGTACGTTGACACTGACGACATTTATGAGCACATACTAATCTGCAAAAGTTTGAAGGGGAAAACAACAGGAGAGGACATATTTGATGTTGTCAATGCCGCTTTCTGTGAAAACGGTTTGCGCTGGAAATCCTGCAGCAGCATCTGTACAGACGCAGCGGCATCAATGACGGGCAGCGCAAAAGGACTAATAGCGCGCATTAAAAAAGAAAACCCCGACGTGATGTGGACTCACTGTGTCAAACACAAGGAGGCATTGGCGTACAAGAAAATGAGCCCTGTGTTACATGACGTTTTGAACAGCAGCATCAAAGTGATCAACTTCATTAAGTCAAGGCCACTTAATGCACGCCTGTTTCGCCGCCTCTGTGAAAATATGGGAGCTGAACACACACAACTGCTGCTGCACACAGAAGTGCGCTGGCTCTCTCGAGGGGGAATACTCAACCGGCTGTTGGAATTAAGATCCGAAGTACACGCCTTTCTGATTGAGCACAGATCTCCCCATGCCACCTTGTTCCAGGACACAGACTGGCTTGCAAAGCTGTGCTATCTGGCAGATATATTCAGCAAACTGAACAAACTGAATATGTCTCTGCAGGGCAAGGACACCAGCATTTTAAACCTGTATGACAAGGTGAGTGGCTTCCTGAAGAAAGCAGAACTGTGGAGAAGGGCCTGTGCACAGGAGGATTTCACCTGCTTTCCTCAGCTGGATGATTTTCTCTCTAGTGAGGATGTGGACAGAGCTCCAGTCAAGTTGGTCATAGTGGGACATTTGACCAAGTTGATACAGGATTTTCATTCCTACTTTCCTGACATGGAGGAGAAATCTGCACAGCTGGATTGGGTGAGAAACCCATTTCTCTTGTCCAAAGCAAACTGAAGCAAGCTCCCTGTCACCTATCAGAAAAAACTCTTGGAAGTGTCATCTGATCGGGGCCTCCAGATGAAGTTTGCCACGTTCACACATGCACTGACTTCACAGCCCAACACCTGGACTTCCATCTATTATATCCACGTACTGAAATTTGGAACTGTAATGTGTATTGTAACTGTAATTTTTAACATTTTTTTAAAAACGTTTTTAATATTTAATATAATCTTTAAACATATGCCTAAGAATACTACCTATTGATCCTTCACCATTTTGCCTTTATAGATATGTATATAGCGCCGCAGAATTGTGCACCTATCCCCCCCTCCCCCTCTCCCTTTTGTTTTTGATTTCTGTTTCTTGTTTTTTTGTACTAAATTATATGTATGCACTGAGTACGAGCTGCTTTTAATCTCATTGTACATGTATAGTGACAATAAATGGCATATCTATATCTATATCTTACACAGTTTTGGGTGTGTGTGAAGCAGGAGCACCCTGACCTGGGACAGAAAGCTTTGGAGCAGCTACTACCCTTTGCCTCCACATATTTATGTGAGGCCTCCTTCTCTGCAATGACTGTGATCAAAACAAAGCAGAGAAACAGACTGTGCCTGGAGAAGAGCTTGATCACAGCAGTTGCCTCCCTGCCACCAAGAATGAAAAAGATCCTCAGTGAAGCACAAGCCCAAGTGTCTCACTAAAATGTCTCACTAAGTGCAAAAACACTCAGTTCAGTGCAACAATGCAATATTCAGTGTTGACAGTTTGTAATGTTAAGATGTCAGTCTTTTTGATTCTTAAAAAGATATTTTAAGATGATAAATATTTTTATTTTTTATTTTTAGCTATTTCTGCTTTTATTTAAAATTAAGTTAATGATTTTTTTTTGAGCACAGATCTTTACTATGATCCCAAAAGAGGACACTTTATGTTGATAATTATTTTTATGGCACAAATCTTTATTTATAATTAAGTTAATTATTTCTTTCTTTTTTTTACTTATATCTTTTTATTTCCAAATAGTTCAAGAGAGACCACTACAAATGAGCAGTGTTTTGCATGTTTATGGAGTTTTAAATGGTTCATTTTATAGTTTTAAATGGTTATATGGTCACTGTTTTCACTACATTAGTTTGAATCACTACATTTTAGTGAAGAGAAATATTTGGAATACATTTAGTCATGGATTATTAACATTTAAAATGTTTGAAATAGTTTTTTTTCAAATGTTTGAATTTTGTATGTGTTTATCAGTTCCAAAGTTTAATAAATCAGACACTGATGGCACAGTGCTCTGTTTTAAGTCTTTTTTTTCAACCAAAAATGCTTTGCGCTGGTTAGGGGGTACTTGGCTGAAAAAAAATTCACAGGGGGTACATCACTGAAAAAAGGTTGAGAACCACTGCTTTAGATGTTGTTATAGTACCTGCTTCAATTAGTTCCTCTGGTAGCTCGTTGCACAGACCCGCCACCCTCTGAGTAAAAAAGCTGTCCCTCATGTTCCAATGGAACCTTTCCTCCCTCACTTTAACCCTAAGCCTCTACCACGGGTAAGAGACTGTGATTCACCCTCAATTTTCCTCATGATATTGCACGCATCTTTTAGATCACCCCTCGTCCTCATGCGCTCCAAGGAATAAAGACTTAGTCTGCCCAACCTCTCCCTAGAGCTCAAGTCTTCGAGTCCTTGAAACATCCCCGTAAATCTTCTCTGCGCTCTTTCCAGCTTAATTCAGTTCAGTTCAGTTTAGTTCACTAACACGTGTACTGAGGTACAGTGAAAAGCTTTTGTTGTGTGGCTATCCAGTCAGCGGGAAGACAATCCATTATTGTAATTGAACCATTTACAATGTACAGATACACGATAAGGGAATAACGTCTAGTGCAAGGTAAAGCCAGTAAAGTCTGATCAAAGATAGTCAGAGGGCCCCGGGAGAGGTAGATAGTAGTTCAGGACTGCTCTCTAGTTGTGTTGGGATAAAACCCTGTGACAGTAACTTGCTTTGAATCTCCCAGTGATTCTCAGGAACAAGTTGCATCTGCAGAATAAAGGAATTAGACTTTAAAATTAACCTACGAACATTCCTCTCACCTTCGCTCCCCCCATCCTCCACCCTGGTTATTTCATCAGCTCCATAGTTCACATTGTTTCCCTTCAGATCACACAATGGGCACCGCCCTGCCTGAGCTCATTTGTTACCAGCCCTGATATGTCCTGGAGAAACTCAGTGGGTGCAGCAGCATCTATGGAGCGATGGAAATAGGCAACGTTTCGGGCCGAAACCCTTCTTCAGACTGATGTGGGGGTGGTGGAAGGGGGGGGCGAGGGGGCAGCAGGGGGGAAGAAGAAAGACGAAGAGATGGAGCAGGGCAAGAGTGAGGACCACCGTAAATTGGAGGAGCAACACCTCATATTTCGCTTGGGCAGTTTGCACCCCAGCGGTATGAGCATTGACTGCTCTAATTTCAGGTAGTCCTTACATTCCGCTAAGAGACCACTATTTGACAGTTATACCTACAATGAGAAAACCCACGCAGGTCACAGGGAGAACTCCGTACAGCCAACACCCGTAGTCGGGATCAAACCCAGGTCTCTGGAGCTGCAAGCGCTGTAAGGCAGTAACTTTACCGCTGCGCCACCGTGCCGCCCCCGTTCGGCTTGTACTCGCTAGAATTTAGAAGATTGAGGGGGGATCTATTGAAACTTACAAAATTCTTAAGGGGTTGGACAGGCTAGATGCAGGAAGATTATTCCCGATGTTGGGGAAGTCCAGAACTAGGGGTCACAGTTTAAGGATAAGAGGGATGTATTTTAGGACCGAGATGAGAAAATCATTTTTTACACACAGAGTGGTGAATCTGTGGAATTCTCAGCCACAGAAGGTGGTTGAGGCCAGTTCATTGGCTATATTTAAGATGTGGCCTTGTGGCTAAAGGGATCAGGGGGTATGGAGAGAAGACAGGGATGGGATACTGAGTTGGGTGATCAGCCATGATCATATCGAATGGCGGTGCAGGCTTGAAGGGCCGAATGGCCTACTCCTGCACCTATTTTCTATGTTTCTATGTTTCTAAGTTTGCGGTCACCGGCAATGGGCTGAATACATCACGGGGGGGGGACAAGATAGACACCAAATACTGGAGTAACTCAGCTGGACAGGGAGTATCTCTGGAGAGAAGGAATGGGTGATGTTTTGGGTCGATAACCTTCTTCAGACTGGTCAGGGAAGAGGGAGATGCATAGATAAGGAAGTTTAAGGTGTGAAAATGGGCCAAAGAGGATGGAGATCAAGGGAAATGTAGAATAGATCATTGTTAGTTGGGAGAAGAGAACAACAAAGCAAATCGAAATAAAATGTTGTCGAAGATAGAGACTGGTTGGAGAACTGGGAAGGGGAAAGGATGGAGAGAGAGAGAAAGACCCAAAGAGGACCAGGAACTGTTGGTGAGGGAGGAGTGTCGTCAGGGCAGTGAGTATAATACCCGATCACAGGGCTTGTTTCCACAGAGGCCCCGGAACCGTTGGTGAGGGAGGAGCCCAAATCTGTTATGTTCCATTCACATTTCACAGTTCAAAACAAGTGGGCTTGACGAAGCCGCTGATTGGTGGAAGCAGACAAGAGGAAGCAGTTGATTGGGAGTCAGATCCCTGCTGATTTCTTCCAGCACTTTGTATTGCATTCTGGGTAAGGGGGGAGCATGAGGGGTATGAGTGTCAGGGCAGTTTACTGTTCAGGATGTCAGTTGTGGGAAGTCATGGAGTCTGACAGCCTTCCAGACGTCCACATCTGCGCCAGGTGCGTTGAGATGGGGCTCCTAAGGGACCGTATTAGGAACCTGGAGCAGCAGCTCGATGACCTCCGTCTGGTCAGGGAGAGTGAGGAGTTCATAGAATGGAGTTACAGAGAGGTGGTCACTCCAAGACCATGGGAGGCAGGCAAGTGGGTCACGGTTAGGAGGGCAAGGGGCAGAGGCAGGGACTGGAGAGTACCCCGGTGGCTGTAAACCTTGACAATAAGTATTCCTGTTTGAGTACTGTTGGGGGGGGGGGGGACAGCCTAACTGGGGGTAGCAACAGCGGCTGGTCCTCCGGTACAGAGACCGGCCCTGTTGCTCAGAAGGGATAGAAAAGAAGAGGAGGGCAGTAGTAATAGGGGACTCTATAGTTAGGGGGTCGGATAGGCGATTCTGTGGACGCAGTCAGGAAACCCGGATGGTAGTTTGCCTCCCTGGTGCCAGGGTCTGGGATGTGTCTGAACGTGTCCAAGATATCCTGAAATTGGAGGGAGAGGAGCCTGAGGTCGTGGTACATATAGGTACCAATGACATAGGTAGAACAAGAGAAGAGGTCCTGAAAGGAGAATTTAGGGAGTTTGGGAGAGAGTTAAGGAGAAGGACCGCAAAGGTGACAATCTCGGGATTACTGCCTGTGCCACACGACTGTGAGAGTAAGAATGGAGCGAGGTGGAGGATAAATGCGTGGCTGAAGGACTGGTGCAGTGGGTATGGATTCAAGTTTCTGGAACATTGGGACCTCTTTTGGGGAAGGTGTGACCTGTAAATAAAGGACGGGTTGCACTTGAACCTGAGGGGGACCAATATCCTGGCGGGGAGATTTGCAAAGACAATAGGGTGATTTCACGAAAGGTCACGGGAGCATAGATCCTCACCCACGTGACCGCAAAATCCAACTGGGGTACAAACGCCGCTTCCGGTACATGTTATACAGGGTCTTGGTGAGACCACACCTGGAGTATTGCGTACAGTTTTGGTCTCCAAATCTGAGGAAGGACATTATTGCCATAGAGGGAGTGCAGAGAAGGTTCGGTCACCAGACTGATTCCTGGGATGTCAGGACTGTCTTATGAAGAAAGATTGGATAGACTTGGTTTATACTCTCTAGAATTTAGGAGATTGAGAGGGGATCTTATAGAAACTTACAAAATTCTTAAGGGGTTGGACAGGCTAGATGCAGGAAGATTGCTCCCGATGTTGGGAAAGTCCAGGACAAGGGGTCACAGCTTAAGGATAAGGGAGAAATCCTTTAAAACCGAGATGAGGAGAACTTTTTTCACACAGAGAATAGTGAATCTCTGGAACTCTCTGCCACAGAGGGTAGTTGAGGCCAGTTCATTGGCTATATTTAAGAGGGAGTTAGATGTGGCCCTTGTGGCCAAGGGGATCAGAGGGTATGGAGAGAAGGCAGGTACGGGATACTGAGTTGGATGATCAGCCATGATCATATTGAATGGCGGTGCAGGCTCGAAGGGCCGAATGGCCTACTCCTGCACCTAATTTCTATGTTTCTATGTTATTGATGCTGAAAACGCGCACTTTCACACCCGTTAAAAACCTGGTAAACGGCCCGTTTTTGAGCTGTAAATAACTGTGCCAGTTGGGGTGACCGTGAGGCACAGTTATCTTACTTTACAGTCCAGAAGATAGATAAAAACGAAGGTAAATACAAGAGGGAGCTGAAGGGGCAACAACAGCGGAAGTGGTCAGCGGACATTCGCCGTGGAGATATAAAGATCGAAAATATCGGGAATTATCGCGTTTGCTCGCTGCATTTCATCAAAAGTAAGGCATTATTGACGTTTTATCTTTATTCATTTGTTATATGAAAAGTTGTAAAAGTGAAAAATCTATCAGTAAAATTGCAAAATCGCCCATGGTTCTCTGGTGGGTTTTAACATGCAAAATGAAAACGCTTGTGAAGCTACATTTACCATTTAAATAATCATAAACTATCAATGTGTTTTGAAATAAATTTTACTCAGATGCAAACAAGAAACATTGAGAAATATATTTTGGCAAATAATTAAATGTCCTGATTTTGTCCAATTAACAGCTGATAATTATCCCATTCCTTAGCTTGCATCTTAGTAAAATTTATTTCAAAACACATTGATAGTTTATGATTATTTAAATGGTAAATGTAGCTTCAGAAGCGTTTTCATTTTGCATGTTAAAACCCACCTGAGAACCATGGGCGATTTTGCAATTTTACTGAAGGATTTTTCACTTTTACAACTTTTCATATAACAAATGAATAAAGATAAAACGTCAATAATGCCTTACTTTTGATGAAATGCAGCGAGCAAACGCGATAATTCCCGATATTTTCGATCTTTATATCTCCACGTCGAATGTATTGTATTTACCTTCTTTTTTATCTATCTTCTGGACTGTAAAGTAAGATAATTGTGCCTCATGGTCACCCCGACTGGCACAGTTATTTACAGCTCAAAAACGGGCGTTTTCGTGGTTTTTAACGGGTGTGAAAGTGCGCGTTTTCAGCATCAATAACATGTACCGGAAGTGGCGTTTGTACCCCAGTTGGATTTTGCGGTCACGTGGGTGAGGATCTATGCTCCAGTGACCTTTCGTGAAATCACCCTATTGGGGAGACTTAAACTAGAACGGTTGGGGGAGGGACTCAAATAGAGAAAGCTAGTAGACAGTGTGTGAGGCAGGAGGCAGAGAACGGAAGCTTTCAGACCCAACATGTAGGGGAGAAAGAAGAAAAAGATAATAAACAGAGAATAAGAGGTGGTGGGTTTCTTAAATGTGTGAGCAGAGTGACAGAGGGGTGTAAAATGAGGGTAGAAGCAATAGGTAGCAAGGTGAAAAGTAAAAGTGGCAGGCAGACAAATCCAGTGCAAAAATCAAAAAGGGCCGTTTTTCAACATAATTGAATACGGGGTAAGAGTGTTGTAAAAACAAGCCTGAAGGCTTTGTGTCTCAATGCAAGGAGCATTTGTAATAAGGTGGATGAGTTGAATGTGCAGATAGCTATTAATGACTATGATACATTTGGGATCATGGCGACATGGCTCCAGGGTGACCAAGGCTGGGAGCTGAACATCCAGGGATATTCAATATTCAGGAGGGATAGACAGAAAGGAAAAGGAGGTGGGGTAGCGTTGCTGGTTAAAGATGAGATTAACGCAATAGAAAGGAAGGACATTAGTTTGGAGGATGTGGAATCGGTATGGGTAGAGCTGCGAAACACTAAGGGGCAGAAAACGCTAGTGGAGTTGTGTACAGGCCACCTAACAGTAGTAGTGGAGTTGGAGATGGCATCAAACAGGAAATTAGAAATGCGTGCAACAAAGGTAAAACAGTTATAATGGGTGACTTCAATCTACATATAGATTGGGTGAATCAAATTGGCAGGGGTGCTGAGGAAGAGGATTTCTTGGAATATATGCAGGATAGTTTTCTAAACCAACATGTAGAGGAACCAGCGAGAGAGCAGGCTATTCTAGACTTGGTATTGAGAAATGAGGAAGGGTTAGTTAGTAGTCTTGGTGTGCGTGGCTCCTTGGGCAAGAGTGGCCATAATATGGTTGAGTTCTTCATTAGGATGGAGAGTGACATTGTTAATTCAGAAACAAGGGTTCTGAACTTAAAGAAAGGTAACTTTGAGGGTATGAGACGTGAATTGGCCAAGATAGACTGGCAATTGATTCTGAAAGGGTTGATGGTGGATATGCAATGGAAGGCATTTAAAGGCTGCATGGACTACAACAAGTGTTCATCCCAGTTTGGCAAAATAATAAATCAGGGAAGGCCGTGCATCCATGGATAACAAGGGAAATCAGGGATGGTATCAAAAAAAATGAAGGGTACAAATTAGCCAGAAAAAGCAGCCTACCAGAGGACTGGGAGAAATTCAGAGTCCAGCAGAGGACAAAAGGCTTAATTAGGAAAGGAAAAATAGATTATGAAAGAAAACTGGCAGGGAACATAAAAACTGACTGCAAAAGATTTTTATAGATATGCGAAGAGAAAAAGATTAGTTAAAACAAATGTAGGTCCATTGCAGTCAGAAACAGGTGAATTGATCATGGGGAACAAGGACATGGCAGACCAATTGAATAACTACTTTGGTTCTGTCTTCACTAAGGAAGACATACATAATCTGCCGGAAATAGCAGGGGACTGGGAGTCAAATGAGATGGTGGAACTGAGTGAAATCCAGGTTAGCCGGGAAGTGGTGTTAGGTAAATTGAATGAATTAAAAGCCGAAAGATCCCCAGGGCCAGAGAGGCTCCATCCCAGAGTACTTAAGGAAGTAGCCCCAGAAATAGTGGATGCATTAGTGATAATTTTTCAAAATTCTTTAGATTCTGGAGTAATTCCTGAGGATTGGAGGGTAGCTAATGTAACCCCACTTTTTAAAAAGGGAGGTAGACAGAAAACGGGGAATTACAGACCAGTTAGTCTAACATCGGTAGTGGGGAAACTGCTAGAATCAGTTCTTAAAGATGGGATAGCAGCACATTAGGAAAGTGGTGAAATCATTGGACAAAATCAGCATGGATTTACGAAAGATAAATTATGTCTGACGAATCTTATAGAATTTTTCGAGGATGTAACTAGTAGAGTGGATAAGGGAGAACCAGTGGATGTGTTATATCTGGACTTTGAGAAGGCTTTTGACAAGGTCCCACATAAGAGATTAGTATACAAACTTAAAGCACACAGTATTGGGGTTTCAGTATTAATGTGGATAGAGAACTGGCTGGCAGACAGGAAGCAAAGAGTAGGAGTAAACGGGTCCTTTTCACAACGGCAGGCAGTGACTAGTGGGGTACCGCAAGGCTCAGTTCTGGGACCCCAGCTATTTACAATATATCTTAATAATTTGGACGTTAATATTGAATGTTACATCTCCAAGTTTGCGGATGACACTAAGCTGGGGGACAGTGTTAGCTGTGAGGAGGATTAGGAGGCTGCAAGGTGACTTGGATAGGCTGGGTGAGTGGGAAAATGCATGGCAGATGCAGTATAATGTGGATAAATGTGAGGTTATCCACTTTGGTGGCAAAAACAGGTGAGTAGACTATTATCTAAATGGTGGCCGATTAGGAAAAGGGGAGATGCAGCGAGACCTGGGAGTCATGGTACACCAGTCATTGAAAGTAGGCATGCAGGTGCAGCAGGCAGTGAAGAAAGCAAATGGTATGTTAGTAATCATAGCAAAAGGATTTGAGTATAGGAGCAGGGAGGTTCTACTGCAGTTGTACAGGGTCTTGGTGAGACCACACCTGGCGTATTGCGTACAGTTTTGGTCTTCTAATCTGAGGAAAGACATTCTTGCCATAGAGGGAGTACAGAGAAGGTTCACCAGATTGATTCCTGGGATGTCAGGACTGTCTTATGAAGAAAGACTGGATAGACTTGGTTTATACTCTCTAGAATTTAGCAGATTGAGGGGGGATCTTATAGAAACTTTCAAAATTCTTAAGCGGTTGGACAGGCTGGATGCAGGAAGAATGTTCCTGATGTTGGGGAAGTCTAGAACAAGGGGTCGCAGTTTAAGGATAAAGGGGAAATCTTTTAGGACTGAGTTGAGAAAAACATTTTTCACACAGAGAGTGGTGAATCTCTGGAATTTTCTGCCACAGAATGTAGTTGTGGCCAATTCATTGGCTATATTTAAGAGGGAGATAGATGTGGCCCTTGTGGCTAAAGGGATCAGGGGGTATGGAGAGAAAGCAGGTACAGGATACTGAGTTGGATGATCAGCCATGATCATATTGAATGGCAGTGCAGGCTCGAAGGGCTGAATGGCCTACTCCTGCACCTATTTTTTATGTTTTCTATGTTTCCATGTTTCTATGAAAGCAAGGGTTACTTGAAGTTAGCGAAGTCAATGTTCATACCGCTGGGGTGTAAGCTGCCGAAGCAAAATATGAGGTGCTGTTCCTCCAATTTACACTGGGCCTCACTCTGACAATGGTGGATGCCTCAGGCAGGACTTCTCAGGCAGGAAGGTCAGTGTGGGAATGTGAGGGGGAGTTAAAGTGTTTAGCAACCGGGAGATCAGGTATGTTGAGGTGGACTGAGCGGAGGTGTTCAACAAAACGATCGCCAAGCCTGCGCTTGGTCTCACTGATATACAGGTGTCCACACCTGGAACAGCACATACAGTAGATGAGGTTGGTGGAGGTGCGAGTGAACCTCTGCCTCACCTGATAAACCTGTCACGGTCCTTGGACGGAGTTGAGGGGGGGAGGTATAGGGGACAGGTGTTGCATCTTCCGCGGTTGCAGGGGACAGTACCTGGGGAGGGGGTGGTTTGGGTGGGAAACGGTGAGTTGGTTACTAGGTTACTAGGGAAATTGATGAGGGTAAAGTGGTGGAGGTTGTCTATATGGACTTCAGTAAGGCCTTTGACAAGGTTCGGCACGGAAGGTTGGTTAAGAAGGTTCAATTGTTGGGTATTAGTGGTGGAGTAGCAAGATGGATTCAACAGTGGCTGAATGGGAGATACTAGAGAGTAATGGTGGATAACTGTTTGTCAGGTTGGAGGCCAGTGACTAGTGGGGTGCCACAGGGATCTGTGTTGGGTCCACTGTTGTTTGTCATATACATCAATGATCTGGATGATGGTGTGGTAAATTGGATTAGTAAGTATGCAGATGATACTAAGGTATGTGGTGTTGTGGATAATGAAGTAGATTATCAAAGTCTACAGAGAGATTTATGCCATTTGGAAGAATGGGCTGAAAGATGGCAGATGGAGTTTAATGCTGTGTGAGGTGCTACATCTTGGCAGGACACATCAAAATAGGGCGTACATGGTAAATGGTAGCGAATTGAGGAATGCAGTTGAACAGAGTGATCTAGGAATAACTGTGCACAGTTCCCTGAAGGTGGAATCTCATGTAGGTAAAGCAAGCTTTTGGTGTGCTGGCCTTTAGAATTCAGAACATTGAGTGTAGAAGTTGGGATGTAATGTTATAATTGTACAAGGCATTGGTGAGGCCCATTCTGGAATATGGTGTACAATTTTGGTCGCCAAATTATAGGAAAGATGTCAACAAAATAGAGAGAGTACAGAGGAGATTTACTAGAATGTTGCTTAGGCACCTACGTTACAGAGAAATGTTGACCAAAGTAGGTCTTTATTCTTTGGAGCGCAGAAGGTTAAGGGGGGAATTGATAGAGGTCTTTAAAATGATGAGAGGGATAGATTTGACGTGGATAAGCTTTTTCCATTGAGAATAGGGAAGATTCAAACAAGAGGACATGATTTGAGAATTAAGGGACAAATGTTTAGGGGTAACATGAGGGGGAACTTCTTTACTCAGAGAGTGGCGGTTGTATGGAATGAGGTGATGGAATGAGCTTCCAGTGGAAGTAGTGGAGGCAGGTTCGATTTTATCATTTAAAAATAAATTGGATAGGTGTATGGATGGGAAAGGAATGGAGGGTTATGGTCTGAGTGCAGGGACTAGAGGAGAATAAGTGTTCGACACGGACTAGAAGGACCGAGATGGCCTGTTTCCGTGCTGTAATTGTTATATTGTTATATGATTAATCAGGGAATTGCGGAGGTAACGGTCTCTGCGGAAAGCGGAAAGGGGTGCAGATGGCAAGATGTGACTAGTGGTGGGATCCTGTGTGTGGTGGTGATTATGTGCTGTATGCGATGGCTGATGGGGTGAAAGGGGGGACAGTCCCTGTAGCGACTGGGGGAGTGGGAGCAAGGGCAGAGCTGCAGGGTACCAAGGGGTTCCTAATGAGGGCCTCATCTTGGGCTCAGATGTGGCATAGACGGAGGAATTAGGGGTTTGAGCAGGAGTGGGGAACCGCGGCCTTAAGGCCGAATGCGGCCTTCTAGGCCTTTAAGTGAGGCCTTTTGAATGAATCCAAATTATGTAGAACAAATCCTTTTATTTTTATTAATATTTTTATTCATCTTTTATTATTTTTATTTTAATCTTAAAATGAATGTATTTAAAATACCAAAGAATAAAAGAAGATTCACCAAAATAATCCTCCCCGACTAGTGAGTGTATGTACAGACGGTGTACCTTCCATGACAGGAAAACGTGAAGGGTTTATTGCACAGATAAAAAAGGTATTATCAGATCCTGCTGATCTCATTTCATTTCATTGCATCTTACATCAGCAAAATCTCTGTGTTGAATCTACTATTTCAAGTGACACTTTGCAACAAGTTATGAATATTGTTAACTCTATTCGTGCAAATGCAACCCGGCATGGTCAGTTTCATAATATGCTAAAGCTGGACAATGAGGCATTGGTGCGGATTTGCCGTATCATTGTAAAGTGCGTTGGATATCGCAGGGACAGGTGTTAGCAAAATGGTTATCTTAGCGAGAACAGATAGTTACATTTCATGAAGAACAGAATCAGCAATGTGAATTATTGAAAGAAGATTTCTATAGGAATAATGCATTTCTGTGTGATATCATGTCAAAGCAAAATGACTTGAATGTTTCTTTGCAAAATAAAACTAAGTATATATATGATATGCGGCAAAAAAATCCAAGCATTTAAAAAAAAAACCTGTTTTCAAAACTCTTCTCTTCAAGATGAAATTTCGGATGAACTTTTTCCGCCGTTAGCGAAGGTCATTGATGAGCAGGAGGATTCATGCGAATCATTTGAAGAATATTCAGCTGTTATAGACTTATTAATTAAAGAATACAATGAAAGATTCGCTGACTTTGAGAATCATGACATCACACTCAAATTAGCATTTCAACCTCACCTAGTTGATGTTTCAAGGCTCCTAAAGAACTACAGATGGAATTGATTGAGCTCTCTGAAGATGACATTTTCAAGTCCTTATTTGACGCTAAGAAAGATCTAGAAACAATGCAATAAAATACCCACGTCTTCGGCAACATGCATGAAAAATGCTTTCTTGCTGCGAATCTACATTCTCCTACCTAACCCAAACCAAGATGCTCTTAAGGTCACAAACCAAGATGCTCTAGAGGTCACAAATGACGGATACCCATCTAGAAGATCAGCTGAAACTGTGTACCTCCATGTTGCAACCAAATATTCAAATCCTTTCCCACAACAAAGTCATTAAAAGGTTAGTTAACTTTAGAATTCACAAAATAGTTTCATTTTCTCCAGTTAGTACATAGTAGTTAGATTTTTACAAAATAATGTACATTTTGAAGTATATCTAATTGAAGTTTCTTGCATGGGGCCTTATTAGATTACAGCTAACTTAATGCGGCATTCCAACATGAAAAGGTTCCCCACCGCTGGGATAGAGGCTTTACAGGAAGCAGGGTGGGGAGAAGTGTAGTCTAGATAGTTGTGGGGGTCAGTGGGTTTATAATAGATGTCAGTCGATACCCTATCTCCTGTGATGGAGATGGTGTGATCAAGAAACGGTGTGTGTGTGTGTGTGAGTGTGTGTGTGTGTGTGTGTCTGTGTGTGTGTGTGTTTGTGTGTGTTTGTGTGTGTGTGTGTGTGTGTTTGTGTGTGTGTGTGTGTGTGTTTGTGTGTGAAGCGTGTGATGTGTGAAGCGTGTGAAGTGTGCGAGTGTGATATGTGAGTGTGTGTTTGCGTGAAGTGTGCGTGTGGTCACTGGCAATGGAATAAATACATCACGGTGGGGGGGCAAATTAGGGCACGTTTCTAATTGCGATGTTTCCGCCTTTTGTTCCAGATAAACAGCGACTTGACGGGGGGTGGGTGGGTTGGTCACGGGAGGGGGTTTGGACACGTTTCTAAATGCGAGATCTGTTTCACATAAACTGCGGCTTCGGAGCGGAAACGAAACTGCAGCCGAGAAAACAAATATTTCGAGAAAGAAACATAGAAATTAGGGGCAGGAGTGGGCCAGTCGGCCCCTCGAGCCTGCACCGCCATTCAATATGATCATGGCTGATCATCCAACTCAGTATCCCGTACCTGCCTTCCCTCCATTCCCCCTGATCCCCTTAGCCACAAGGGCCACATCTAACTCCCTCTTAAATATAGCCAATGAACTGGCCTCGACTAGCCTCTGTGGCAGAGAGTTCCAGAGATTCACCACTCTCTGTGCGAAAAAAGTTCTTCTCATCTCGGTTTTAAAGGATTTCCCCCTTATCCTTAAGCTGTGACCCCTTGCCCTGGACTTCCCTAACATCGGGAACAATCTTCCTGCATCTAGCCTGTCCAGCCCCTTAAGAATTTTGTAAGTTTCTATAAGATCCCCTCTCAATCTCCTAAATTCTAGAGAGTATAAACCAAGTCTATCCAGTCTTTCTTCATAAGACAGTCCTGACATCCCAGGAATCAGTCTGGTGAACCGTCTCTGCACTCCCTCTATGGCAATAATGTCCTTCCTCAGATTTGGAGACCAAAACTGTACGCAATACTCCAGGTGTGGTCTCACCAAGACCCTGTACAACTGCAGTAGAACCTCCCTGCTCCTATACTCAAATCCTTTTGCAATGAAAGCTAACATACCATTCGCTTTCTTTATTGCCTGCTGCACCTGCATGCCTACCTTCAATGACTGGTGTACCATGACACCCAGGTCTCGCTGCATCTCCCCCTTTCCTAATCGGCCACCATTTAGATAATAGTCTGCTTTCCCGTTTTTGCCACCAAAATGGATAACCTCACATTTATCCACATTATACTGCATCTGCCAAACATTTGCCCACTCACCTGAAAAAGCTACTTATTTTAACTACTAAACCAGGTTCGCTTCTTAATAAACAGACACCACACAAACTGTTCGGTAGACCAGTTCAAAACTTTACTTAACATCGGCCGATGGAAGGGAGGGAGAACTCCAGTCAAGTGCCAACACAGACACTTGACTGTCCTCAGTCACCTTTCCTGAACAACAGAATTACATTGCTTTAAATAGGTTTTTTGTCCCCTTATCACATTCCACAGACATTAGTCATGGTCAGAAGTACTGGAAAAGGTTTCCACAGAATGCATCACATCAAACCCTTTTTTTTACATGGTACAAGATATACTAAAAACATTGTCCATTTGTTTTATCTCCAAATAGACCACCCTTGCTCTGTTCGCTGCTTCCTCTGTCATTTGGTCCCTCATAAACATAGGTCACTTGTTTACAAAGATGCAACTGTTTATTTCTCTCTTCCTTTATTGCCTGCTCCCCCATAAACATTGGTTATTTGGTTTATGGCATCTCACTTCAAAGGTTTGACCAGCTATCTCTCTAGCTGCTCCTCTGCCTGTCACTTGGGAGACAATGTTATAGGATTTATTATCTCACACACCCACAACCTAAGGCAAGCCTAATTTGAGACTAAATATAAACTGTAAGCTAGCCCAGAAGTCAATTTAATATCTTCTTATATTTTTAACTAAAATTCGGCTTCATCATTCCATCCTTTTATCAAAATTTTGATAACAACTACAGTCCTTCCTGAGTACATACGAAAGACCATAAGCATCTCATCAGACAATTTAATAGTACACTAGTAACACAATCAATTCATAGTGGACAATCGTTTCACAAGTCCCTCCAAACATTTTAAATGGCCACCAACCTCCCCCGGACCTTACTACCATAGGACAGGAAAAGGATCATAAAAATTGCTCAGCCTTTATTCGGCTTCATTTGGAATTCCCCGTGTGCTGGTGTAACTGGTTCATGCTTCTCTTGTGTGACACTGCATTTGCAACATAACAATGCCCTGTCACAAATATACTGTTTCCTTAAAATACACCAGTGCCTTGGTTGTGGCAAAAACAGGTAGATTTAACTGGCCTTTGCAGACCTCTTACTGTCTGTAGTCAGGGTATCTTTGCTGCGCTTGTCATGTTTGACTTCAATCTTGTTTAAAAGGAGGTGTGTACCATCCTTTAAATGTGGGTTAGTCCGCAAGTTTGCCATTCTGAAGAAAGTTCAGTCCATGTGGGCTGGGCCACCCCAGAATAAAGGAACATCAATAGCCCATCGTCCTTGTTTCCACAAACTGTTCACAGTCAATCAAATGTATCCAGCGATGATGATCTTTCATCTTTACAGCAGTTCATGTTGTTAGCAACACTTGGTTGTTCTTTTCAATACAGTTTCAATTTCTTCTTGTCCCAGCACCCCCCGTCATCGTATAGCTTTTATGGCTCCCAGCAAAGCTCCTCCAACCTGGGAATGTAGATCTGGCAAGACATGGGTTAATTGCCGACCATACATAATTAGTTAATTGCCCAGGGCCTGTTGGTGGCTTCCCCCCACTCTCCAGGGGCAATAAAAAGTTGTAAATCTTGTTCACCAGCTTAGTTTCACCAGCACTTTTGTCTACTTTGATCCTCCATTCCTTCCTAACACTTCCCTGTGAATTTATTCTTTAATCCTATTATATCCGAAGAGGCTCTCTCCACCTAAATATTCAATTCTCCAAATATGTTCTCTTCCCCAATCTACTTTATCTTCTCACCTTTCATCCCTCATTGTGAGTTCCCTCAAACCTCCTTTTTTAAGTCATAAAACAATTTTTTCATCTACCTTCATTTCACTCACACAGCACATGCTTCAACATCTTTTTGCTTAAAAACAGTAATCTTGCTTCATTTGCATTTTAAAAGACAACCTCTGTTATCATATCAAAACAATCTTTCCCAAAAGAACTCATTCAGAATCAGTAATCAATAATACATTTACTTTTCTCTGTAATTTTGACATTTCCAATCTCATTTAACACTTTAATCGGGATGAGTCTTTTTTTTAACTTGGTTCAAAAGATTTATAATCATCCAATACATTAGCACACCATAAACTTTGTAAATTTGCATTTTAAAGGACAACTTCTTAAAAAGTGACACACAACTTTGCTCATTGCTTCGAATTTCCCACATTCCACATACAAAAACATTGTTTTACAAGCAGTACATATACAAAAACATTGTTTTACCAGCAGTATATAATATTTCATTTTCATATACCTCTCTTTGTAATTTACTTTACCTTTTTTTCCTTTTTTTTTTTAATTTCTTAGTTCTCATTTGATTGTTCTAAAACACACAATTTTAGGCCTACTGCTATTCCTAGCAATACTATAAGCCTCTTCCTTTATTTTCTCCTGGCATTCAAAAACAAATCACATTTCTTGGGTTTTGATGCTTTAGAGGAATTATATAAATCATTTATTTGAATGATAGCCATTGCATATCCATCATCAAGCTTTCTAATGTGGCTTGTCAGCCATCCCACTGCTCATAACTTCATAAATCCTTTTATTTCGATTTGAGAGTCCAATTTTGTATTAACCCACATCAAACTCAATGTAAAATTCCACCATCCTATGTGGAATTTTCCCTAAAAGTGTCTTTAAAACAAGACTATTAATCAATCCCCTTAGTGTACAATACTCAATTCAACAATAAGCTTTTCCTTAGCTGGATCCTCAACATCATAGTTCTGAAAACCCTTGTATATATATTCTACAAATTTGTCCTTCACCTATAACTGATCATTCATTTTGTCGATCCTATATATGTAGATGATAGTACTTCATGCTTTTTCTATTTATCCATATCTGCATCTATTTTTTAATTATGTTGTACTTAATGAATACACTACATTTCCACATTGCAGAGGGGATGAATTCCCAACAAAATGTCCACAAAGAGATTTAATGTACTGCCAAACCCTTGACAAAATTTGTTGATTCTTTTGCCTTTATTTAATTTTTCCTTACACAATTTCTATTAGAGAAAAGTAGGCCCAAATCCTCTATCGATTTCCTCCACAGATGCTGCCTGGCCCGTTGAGTTACTCCAGCACTTTGTGTTTTACTATTGCATTTACATTTTATTTGTGCTGTTAATTTATCTACCTTATTGCAATGCCGTACGCAATTAAGTACATTGCCTTATTTTTCCTCATTTTTATATACTCCAACCTAATTTACTACTTGTTTTTGTTTCCACTGCCTATTTATTTTGCTTTCCAGTTGTCTAATCTTTATTTTCCAACTTTCCTTCTTAAATTTCCTTTTGTTCCCATCCCCCTGCCAAGCTAGTTTAAATTCTCCCAACAGCACTGGCAAACCTCTGTGGGGATAATGTTCCTGTGCTGCTGGGGTACAACCTTTCCGATCTGTAGAAAGGTCCCTGGAAATAGCCACAATGCCAGAAATCCAAAGCCCTTCATCCTACTCCATCCCTCATCAGTACTTATATATAAACCCTAAATATACTTTCAGGCTGGGAATCCACATTGATTCAATTGCCTAGTTTGGGACATAACAAGGATTCTATCAGCTGAGACTGGAAATAACCTGGCAATTAGTCCCCAATTTTTTATAACAGAGTTGCTTGTCAGAAAAAGGATTTACCTCCTGGGTAATTTTGTTTTGCAATCCCCATTGACTCTTTCCACCATCCCAGATACCTGTGGGTGGTGTGTACAGTGAATTGCTGTCAGATATTAAAATGTGCAAATTTTCCTTATTATTGGTGGTTGGTAGAGCTTCACTCCACCTACTAAATAAATCTAAAATCACTACGCAATATTTATAACACTGGGCCCTTGGCATTTCAATAAAATCAATCTGTATGCATTCAAACGATCGATGGCATTGGTGATGGTATCCTAATTGGTTTGCCTGGATTATTTCATTGGCAAATTTTACATTCAGAGGCCTGCTTCAGTGCCTCATCAAATTTTCGGGTGCCACCACATTTCCTTTGTTATCCTATCATTCCCTCCTTACCAGCATGGGTAAGACGGGTAAAAATGTATCGTTATACACCAACTTGTCCAAGCGGGGTGTGCTGAATCAATAGCACAGCCCTCTTGTTTACATAGTTATTATTATATACAAGAGGCGTCCCTCTGTAATGTACATACCTCCCTCATGTTTGGCAGGACCGTTCTATTTGCTAGCATCTGTTTAGCTGCTGTCACTATGCATTTGGATGTACAGGCTGCACTGTTTGGATACACTATCAGCAACCCATTGCCTTTTGCTATAGGGTCCCCAGCACCAGTGTGTGCAGTACATTTAATAATGATCAGCTGTTCTGGTAGCATCAATGCCTTAAACAAATTACACACAGAAAGGCATTCCCGTGCTCCCAATCCTGGAGAGCTTTGTAAGGTCAGAACTTCAAGTTATAGGCATGTTACTGATGGAACTGTCCCAGGTAAAGATGCCATTGCTACTGGTAGGGCATAGGGAGGTGGACATCTCACAAGATTATCTAACTCCTCCTCATTTTCATTACCAAATAGGGTCGTCGTGCCAGACATGAAGTCTCCTCCAGAGGATTTACCAGTACTGGGTTTATTTTTTACGAACCATCACCTGTTTCTCACCTCCTGTCTGTCTTTTAATTCTATTCTCTTGTTCCTCTGCCCACTGGCATTCTAGTTGCAATAATTTCCATCCTTTCCTAGTGCTATCCTTGTTTCTTAACTCTATCTAGCAATGTTACAAAACTGTGAGATTTAAAAAAAAAATCAAATCTGCAATTTATCCCATCAGATAAAGCATAACAATAAGTTTAATTTGACACCTAATTCACTTTCATATCTCAAGTAATAAAAAAGTTATGGCCATTTTCATACTCGGAAATTAGCATCTTGTTCCCTATTGATTTTTCTATGGACATAACAAAAAAACTGTGATCATGGACCGTCAAAAGCCCATAACCTTCTTAAAAATTAAGAGAACTGAATGAAATTTTCAGTTATCATAGATTGAACCATTCTGACACAAATATAAAATAACCTTACTTGGATGACCTGAAATAAAAGCATATAATTAGTTAGTTACCCAATTGTAGCTAATTTCAAACTTCAATTACTAGATCTAAACATCTATCCATTTCTTAATAAATGATAATAAACATTTTTAAATAGCCTAAGTGTCCAAATTATATTCACAAATAATTCACAATAAAACATGATTTTTAAATCTCATTTACATCAATTTATAGGCCAAATGGAAGGAATTTAGTGTTCAATTGCTGTAAATTAAAGTCTATTTTAAATTGGCTTTCTAGTGGGTTCCTGTCTTCCTTTCCCATATCAACACCTCTGCTTATTTAATTGTCTCAACATACCATGTGCCCCCTACAGGCCAGGCTTCATCCCCCAACCATTTGGTCAACTTGTAACTTAACATTCTAAATTTCTTATTATACATAGGATTCAAATAACACATATATTGGACCGGTATCCAGAGCATTCCCCATAGATAGATAGAAAGAAAGAGAGAGAAAAAATACTTCTTAATTCCGAATCGTTCCAAATATATCAACCAGGCCGACCCACTAAATGAGACCCCAGTTTCTCAACTTGGCTGACTTTTTAATTCCGAATAGTTCCAAATATATCAACCAGGCCGACCCACTAAATGAGACCCCAGTTTCTCAATTTGGCTGACTTTTTAATTCCTTAATATACGACCCAAGTGTCTCAACGAAGCAGACCCTCTAACCGAGACCCCAGTTTCTTTTCAACTTGGCAGACTTCTTAATACTGTAATATACAACGTCACTTATTTCTCAACCCGACAACTCTTCGGATGTCTCAATAAGCCAGACACACACCTCAACCCCCGTATCTCAACCCGACAAATCACGGATATCTCAACAAGGCTGATGAGCCCTTAGTAGAGAGAGAAAAAGAGAAAACAAAGAGAGATAGACAGAAAGAGGAACCACTCACGTCCTTCTTAACAATATACATAAGACCTTTCTTAAAAATACATGCACAATTCTGTCTTAAAAATACATACGCAATCCCTTCGTAAAAATACATACACAATCCCGTCTTAAAAATACATACACAATCCCTTCTTTAAAAAAAAACCATATAAAGCCCAACTGGTCTTACCTTTGTCTGTTGCTAAGAACCTCGGCAGGGAACCAATTCAATTTCTGATGAAGGATCACAGATGTGACCGGGAGTTTCTAGGGAGTCGGTCTTACAAGGGGACCGATAGAGCTCAGTTATCTCCCTTCCAATCCCGGCAACCTCCGCAACCTCTTGCACAGTCAGCCGTTGATGTGGTCCCAGCGAGGCCTGCATAACTACGCCAATGAAAAAGCTACTTATTTTAACTACTAAACCAGGTTCGCTTCTTAATAAACAGACACCACACAAACTGTTTGGTAGACCAGTTCAAAACTTTACTTAACATCGGCCGATGGAAGGGAGGGAGAACTCCAGTCAAGTGCCAACACAGACACTTGACTGTCCTCAGTCACCTTCTCCTAAACAACAGAATTACATTGCTTTAAATAGGTTTTTTGTCCCCTTATCACATTCCACAGACATTAGTCATGGTCAGAAGTACTGGAAAAGGTTTCCACAGAATGCATCACATCAAACCCTTTTTTTTACATGGTACAAGATATACTAAAAACATTGTCCCATTTGTTTTATCTCCAAATAGACCACCCTTGCTCTGTTCGCTGCTTCCTCTGTCATTTGGTCCCTCATAAACATAGGTCACTTGTTTACAAAGATGCAACTGTTTATTTCTCTCTTCCTTTATTGCCTGCTCCCCCATAAACATTGGTTATTTGGTTTATGGCATCTCACTTCAAAGGTTTGACCAGCTATCTCTCTAGCTGCTCCTCTGCCTGTCACTTGGGAGACAATGTTATAGGATTTATTATCTCACACACCCACAACCTAAGGCAAGCCTAATTTGAGACTAAATATAAACTGTAAGCTAGCCCAGAAGTCAATTTAATATCTTCTTATAAGCTGCGTGTCATCCGGAGATGTTGCATTCAACTCCCTGAACCAAATCATTAATATATATTGTAAATAGCTGGGTTCCCAGCACCGAGCCTTGCGGTACCACACTAGTCACAGCCTGCCATTGTGAAAATAATCCATTTACTCCTACTCTTTGCTTCCTGTCTGCCAGCAAGTTCTCTATCCACATCAATACTGAACCCCCAATACCGTGAGCTTTAAGTTTGTATTGTAATCTCTTATGTGGGACCTTGTCGAAAGCCTTCTGAAAGTCCAGATATAACACATCCACTGGTTCTCCCTTATCACACACACACACACACACACACACACACACACACACACACACACACACACACACACACACACACACACACACACACACACACACACACACACACACACACACACACACACACACACACACACACACACACACACACACACAACTGCTGCCCTGGTCGATCAAACCCAGTGAACACTTTTGCCAACTCTCACTTCAATTCATCCCGTTAACGTTTTACGAAAGGTAAATCATGTCTGACGAATCTTATAGAATTTTTCGAGGATGTAACTAGTAGCGTGGATAGAGGAGAACCAGTGGATGCGGTGTATCTGGACTTCCAGAAGGCTTTCGACAAGGTCCCACATAAGAGATTAGTATACAAACTTAAAGCACACGGTATTGGGGGTTCAGTATTGATGTGGATAGAGAACTGGCTGGCAAACAGGAAGCAAAGAGTAGGAGTAAACGGGTCCTTTTCACAATGGCAGGCAGTGACTAGTGGGGTACCGCAAGGCTCAGTACTGGGACCCCAGCTTTTTACAATATATATTAATGATCTGGATGAGGGAATTGAAGGCAATATCTCCAAGTTTGCGGATTACACTAAGCTGGGGGGCAGTGTTAGCTGTGAGGAGGATGCTAGGAGACTGCAAGGTGACTTGGATAGGCTGGGTGAGTGGGCAAATGTTTGGCAGATGCAGTGTAATGTGGATAAATATGAGGTCATCCATTTTGGTGGCAAAAACGGGAAAGCAGACTATTATCTAAATGGTGGCCGATTGGGAAAGGGGGAGATGCAGCGAGACCTGGGTGTCATGGTACACCATTGTGGCATGCAGGTGCAGCAGGCAGTAAAGAAAGTGAATGGTATGTTAGCTTTCATTGCAAAAGGATTTGAGTATAGGAGCAGGGAGGTTCTACTGCAGTTGTACAGGGTCTTGGTGAGTCCACACCTGGAGTATTGCGTACAGTGTTGGTCTCCAAATCTGAGGAAGGAAATTATTGCCATAGAGGGAGAGCAGAGACGGTTCACCAGACTGATTCCTGGGATGTCAGGACTGTCTTATGAAGAAAGACTGGATAGACTTGGTTTATACTCTCTAGAATTTAGGAGATTGAGAGGGGATCTTATAGAAACTTACAAAATTCTTAAGGGGTTGGACAGGCTAGATGCAGGAAGATTGTTCCCGATGTTAGGGAAGTCCAAGACAAGGGGTTACAGCTTAAGGATAACGGGGAAATCCTTTAAAACCCAGATGAGAAGAACTTTTTTCACACAGAGAGTGGTGAATCTCTGGAACTCTCAGCCACAGAGGGTAGTTGAGGCCAGTTCATTGGCTATATTTAAGAGGGAGTTAGATGTGGCCCTTGTATGGAGTATGGAGAGAAGGCAGGTACGGGATACTGAGTTGGATGATCAGCCATGATCATATTGAATGGCGGTGCAGGCTCGAAGGGCCGAATGGCCTACTCCTGCACCTAATTTATATGTCTCTTTGTTTCTATGAAAACCAAGTGCACTGGAGATCTGAAATAAAAATCACATCAAACGCTGGAAACGTTCAGCAGCCCAGGCAGCCAATGGATCCTCGAGCTGAAACATTTCACTCACATTTGATAACTTAGAGATAGACACAAAAAGCTGGAGTAACTCAGCGGGACAGGCAGCATCTCTGGAGAGAGATAACTCAGAAACTGATAACTGATTCTCTCCGCGGCTGCTGCCTGTCTCACTGAGTGTTTTGAACAGTTTCCAGTGTCGCTGCTCCGATTCTGCTCCTTACCTACTTCGGTTCAGGAGGAGACTCCGTCAGCGAACGTCCGCTGTGATCGCTACTCCAGTCCGCTGTGTGTCTGGACTTTCCCTCTCCCCGTGTCAAGTACTTGGATGGATTGCTGCACGTTATCCAATAAGGTTCAAGATGTGTGTGAGCTCACTTGTTGCCGGGTGACTTTACTCTTTAGCCGCCGGCGTGATCGCTGGGGGACAGTTATACCTACAATGTGAAAACACACGCAGGTCACAGGGAGAACTCCGTACAGACAGCACCCGTAGTGGGGATCGAACCCAGGTCTCTGGTGCTGCAAGCGCTGTAAGGCAGTAACTCTACCGCTGCCTGCGCCACCGTGCCGCCCTGTCTGGGGTCGCCGGCAATGGACTGAATACATCACGGGGGGGAAACAAGATCGACACAAAATGCTGGAGTAATTCAGCGAGACAGGGAGTATAGAAACATCGAAACATAGACATTAGGTGCAGGAGTAGGCCATTCGGCCCTTGGAGCCTGCACCGCCATTCAATATGATCATGGCTGATCATCCAACTCAGTATCCTGTACATGCTTTATCTCCATACCCCCTGATCCCTTTAGCCACAAGGGCCACATCTAACTCCCTCTTAAATATATCCAATGAACTTGCCTCAACGACATTCTGTGGCAGAGAATTCCAGAGATTCACCACTCTCGGCGTGAAAAATGTTTTTTCTCCTCTCAGTCCTAAAAGATTTCCCGTTTTTCCTTAAACTGTGACCCCTTGTCCTGGACTTCCCCAACATCGGGAACAATCTTCCTGCACCTAGCCTGTTCAACAGCTTAAACATTTTGTTAGTTTCTATAAGATCCCCCCTAAATCGTCTAAATTCTAGCGAGTACAAGCCGAGTCCATACAATCTTTCATAGAAACATAGAAATTAGGTGCAGGAGTAGGCCATTCGGCCCTTCGAGCCTGCACCGCCATTCAATATGATCATGGCTGATCATCCAACTCAGTATCCTGTACCTGCCTTCTCTCCATACCCCCTGATCCCTTTAGCCACAAGGGCCACATCTAACTCCCTCTTAATTATAGCCAATGAACTGGCCTCGACTACCCTCTGCGGCAGAGAGTTCCAGAGATTCACCACTCTCCGTGTGAAAAAAGTTCTTCTCATCTCGTTTTTAAAGAATTTCCCCCTTATCCTTAAGCTGTGACCCCTTGTCCTGGACTTCCCCAACATCGGGAACAATCTTCCTGCATCTAGCCTGTCCAACCCCTTAAGAATTTTGTAAGTTTCTATAAGATCCCCTCTCAATCTCCTAAATTCTGGAGAGTATAAACCAAGTCTATCCAGTCTTTCTTCATAAGACAGTCCTGACATCCCAGGAATCAGTCTGGTGAACCGTCTCTGCACTCCCTCTATGGCAATAATGTCCTTCCTCAGATTTGGAGACCAAAACTGTAAGCAATACTCGAGGTGTGGTCTCACCA
>NC_073388.1:403432-528185 GCF_028641065.1 Leucoraja erinaceus | reverse complement strand
CTGCCGCCCCCTCCTTCGCCACTCGCTGTCACTGCCTCACACGCAATGCACATCCTGGGGCACGACCGGGCTCTATCCAATCCCTTGGCCTTAACTCCCTCATCGTAACTCCTCAATAAATAAAGATCAAACTTCAAAAACTGGTAAGTTCAGTTTAATTCTACTATTCTAGAGGAGTATAAAACACCAAGTCTATCCAGTCTTTTCTTCATTAAGGCCAGTCCATGGACATCCCAGGAATCGTCTGGTTTGAAAACCTTCTCTGCACTCCCTCCACGTCCTCCCCCGGAATAATGTCCTTCCTCAGATTGGGAGACCCAAACTGCGACGCCATAATCCAGGTTTGGTGTGTCTCACCAAGACCCTGTACAACCGCAGTGACCTCTATGCTCCCTATTACCAAATCACTTTTGCAATATGAAAGCTAAAACCATTCGTTTTTCTTTACGCATGCTGCACCTGCATGATTCCCTTTCAATGATTGGTTGTACCATGACCCCAGGTATCGTGCCATCTCCCCCTTTCCCAATCGGCCACCGCCCCCCACCATGTAGATTAATAGTCTGCTTTCCCGTGTGTTACCACAAACCCAATGGATAAATCACATTAGCCACCTTTTTATTATACTGCAGCTGCCAACATTTGACCACTCAACCAGGCCTAATGCAAGTCAACCCTTTGCAGTCTCCTAGCATTCCGCATCACAGCGAGAACATCTGCCCACCCAGCTAGTGTCATCCGCAAACTTGGGATGTTAGATGTGCCTTCAATTCCATAATCAAGATATTTAACTATATATTGTAAAATAGCTGGTGGGGTCCCAGCACGAGGCTGAGCCTAGTGCGGTACCCACCTAGTCACTGCCCCCTGCCATTGTGAAAAAGGGACACCGTTTTTTATTTCCTACACTCTTATTCCTACTCTTTGCTTCCTGTTTCCAGCCACAAGTTCTCTAATCCTATCCACATCATTACTGAACCCCCAATTGCGCTGCTGTTGCTTTAAGTTTTGTTATACTAATCTCTTATGTTGGGTGAGAACCCAAATTATGTCCCCGAAAGCCTTCGGAATGAAGTCCAGAATACAAACAACATTCCACTTGGTTCTCCCCCCACATCCCCAACCTACCTAGGTTTCCATCCTCGAAAAATTCTTATAAGATTCGTTCAGACATGATTTTTACCCTTTCGTAAATTCTATGCTGCCGACTTGTTCCCAATGATGAAATTCACCCCTCTTTCCCAAATGTGTGCCTGCTCATCCCCCTCTTTAATAACTGACCCTCTAGCAGTTTCCCCAACTATTCGATGTTAGACTACTGGTCCCCCTGTATTCCCCGTGGATGCGTGAGGTCCAGTACAGCGACTCGAATGTACAAACCCGCCCGCACTGTACAAAGCTGAAATGGTTTTTTTTTTTTTTTCAGTAGTTACCTCCTTTAACCAGCCTCCATCTTTGGTCCGTAGCTTCTCTGGTCAGTAGTAAGTTGTAAACTGACCGGACCCCTGTGTTCCAATAAAGGGTCACCTGCAGTTAAATAACGGGGTTTGTGGTGCATTGTGCAAAAAAAGCTCATCAGGTGATGTATTAGCCGGTATGTGGAGGGGGCAAATTCTCTCTGCTCCTCTTTCACCGGGGACTGGCTGGCGGCGGCCACTGACCTGAGTGTATTTTTTGCCTGTTATTTTGTGTATTGGTTGATCTCCAGCCCTCCGGACCACAAGTGTGGGGGAAATGGGAAGGAACATTAACAATGGTGTGGAAGACAAATTGGAGGAAGTTTCCCAGTATATTTAAAAACAAAGAAATTAATTTCTGGCAACATAACATTGACAGGGGAATATGCTGTTTGTGACACAAGTGAAAGATTTACAATCCCATAATCAAGATGTCATCGGATTTCATCGGGGGAAAAACTCAGACTGGTGACCGAAACTCTCTGGCACCGTGGGGTTTATAATAGATAGTTCATGTCAATTCTGTCACTGAACCAGATTAAAAAAAACATCCATCATTCCACTGTATTTTTACTGAGTGAACTGCTCCCGGCTGTTATAATTTGGGAGGAATCTGTAGGTGAACTGGACTGCCAGTAACCTGTAGAATGTGTGTAGAACAGGCTCGGTAATCTGAGGTTAACGCGCAGACTTCATTGGAGATGGAGAAGAACTTGTTCCGTGGTGATACGGCTCAGTGTAGAGTGGCTGCTTCAGGAGTTTCATGTCAGGTGTCTAATCTAAATACGTCTCTCGTCCCCAAACGCCAGCCATTCCTTCTCTCCAGCGGTGCCGCCTGTCCCGCTGAGTTACTCCAGCATTTTGTTTCTATGTCAGGTGACTAAATGTTCTAGTTCTCTGTGCAGGAGACGGGAGTTGGGGCAGGTCATTAATATTGGTGACTAATATTGGATTGGACACCTGCAAATGGCCAAGGACACGAGAGATACCTGGGGTGGCAGGGGGTGATGGGGATATTTAGACTCCACAAAATGATGTAGATAGGTTGAGTGAGTGAGCAAAGCCACTTCAAATCTAAAGCCGGATGTGATCTAAATGGAGAAAGTCTGTAGATAAAGGAGGCACATAAATATGAAGATGTTTGTATCCATGAGGTACAAGTGACTAGTGGGCCGGTGAAACAAGAGGTTAAGAATGCTAACGGCATGTTGGCTTTTATTGCAATGGGGTTGGAGTTTAGAAATGGGGAAATGTTGCCATAATTGTAACTAGAATATCTAGAATGTTGTGCATAGTTTTAGTTGTCCAAGTGTACAGAACATGACAACACACTCAGCCCACTGGGATCAGAAGATCATCTTCTCATGTAAGACTGAAGAAGTTAGATTTGTATTCGTTGGAGACTGGAAGAAGATGTCGTCTTTGTGAAACATTCGAGACCAATGGAGGTTTGACTAGATGTTGATATGGTTTCATTGGTGAGAGCTTGTTGAACGCGGGTGGCAACGTCACACTGAGTCTCGCCGGGAGAGTTATCTTCTGTTCTCCGGCGGGTTGGTGCGGTTAAGGTGTTTGCAGTAAATTGGTTGTGAAGATTACAGCAGTGACAACAGCTTTTAAAATAATTCATCAGCTGTGAAATAATTTGGAATTTAATGAAGATGTGAAAGATGATATTTATTTTCCATTCCCGTATCCGCGATGACTTGCAGCAACTCAGTAGCGGGTTCTTTATTGTGGATGACCAGGGTCAGTGGCAAATGCAACTGTCACCACTCTCTGAGCATTGTCCACAAGGTCATCCAGTATGTTGGTCAGCAGCTTGTAGGTAATTGAAAATGATGATACTGCCCCGAAGAGCGAGCCAATGACTGGTATAAATGTAAAGGGCCATTTCCGCCGCTGAAACAGCATCAAAACTGGATCACATCAACCATTCTTTCACAAACTATTTAATGTAGAGTTAGCCAATCTCCTTATTCCTTTCAGGAGGTTTTCACGCAGGGGGTGGATGGGCTGACGTGTGTTTACACGGCGGGTAAACGGGAGGCTGGATTTCTGTTCTGAGGATGAGACAGAAAGACAGTGTTGTCAGAAACAAAATGTTAGGGTTGGGGTTCACCCCGAAGTGTGGAGTCGCTTCAGTTAAGGGCCGTGTGGGCAGCAAAAGCGGTGTCGTATTTGTCATTACTTCTGCAAGTGATTTATGTGGAAATGAAACTGAGTCTCATTTTCTGCGAACATTTATTGAACTATATTATTTGCCTGTGGTTTTCTAGTGTGTATAAACAACAATCAATGGTTAAGTTCTGACTCACAGTAAACACCATCCACCGAAGTGTTGATCAATAAATGGTGGCTTGTTGAACTGTGACCATGGGAAGAGATTGCAAGGCGGATGTAGGAAGAGTTTTTTGAAGACCTAGAACCGTCTCCCCCCCTCTCTGAAAGCAACGAATTACACCTGCACCTATTGTCTATTGTCAACGAAGAGAGGGGGGGGGGGGGGGGCATTAGGGACGACATTGTAAACGCAGGTGACCATGCACGGGGTTACGCATGGCCCAGTCTGAGTGGTGATAAGGGTGTGCCCCCTTGCAAACTCCCCACACGCCAGTCGGCTGGCCCCTGTGGAAGAGGCAATGGTTCCCACATTAAAATTCCACAGACCCCACAGTAATCTTTGATCCCAACGCACTTCGAAAAAAAAGTAAATAAAGACAATAGGTGCAGGAATAGGCCATTCTGCCCTTCGAGCCAGCGCCACCATTTAATGTGATCATTGCTGATCATCCCCAATCAGTACCCCGTTCCTGCCTTCTCCCCATATCCCCTGGCTCCGGTATATTTAAGAGCCCTATCTAACTCTCTCTTGAAAGCATCCAGAGAACCAGCCTCCACCGCCCTCTGAGGCAGAGAATTCCACAGACTCACGACTGTGAAAAAGTGTTTCCTCGTCTCCGTTCTAAATGGCTTGCCCCTTATTTTTAAACTGTGGCCCTGATTCTGGACTTCCCGCAACATCGGGAACATGTTTCCTGCCTCTAGCATATCCAAACCCTTAATAATCTTATATGTTTCCATAATATTGCCTCTCATCCTTCTAAACTCCAGAGTATACAAGCCCAGCCGCTCAATTCTCTCAGGATATGACGGTCCCGCCAACCCGGGAATTAACCTTGTTAATTCCTTGTTAACCTTGTCCTTCCTCAAATTAGGGGGCCAAAATTGTACACAATACTCCAGGTGTGGTCTCACTAGGGCTCTGTACAACTGCAGAAGGACCTCTTTGCTCCTATACTCAACTCCTCTTGTTACGAAGGCCAACACGGCAGTTGCTTTCTTCACTGCCTGCGTACCTGCATGCTTACTTTCATTGACCAATGAACAAGGACCCCCTGATCACGTTGTACTGCCCCTTTTCCCAACTTGGCGACTTTTAAATAGTAATCTGCTTTTGCTACAAAAGTGGATACCCTTTGGGTCCCTCGATCGGAAGTGTGCGGGGGATTCGGACCCGTGACGTCTATTTGGCGGGAGGTTGGGAGCAGAGTGAAACGGGACCGAGTTACCAGCAGGATTGTATCGGGGTATTGGAAACATGCTAATAGGGTGCAACAGTGAGGCTCAAGTTGAAAAGGCAATGAAAATGAACAAGATTGACAAAACCAAAATAATCAAAGTAGTGAGAGTGGGAGAACGGAGGACGGCAGGGTGTAAAGGGGTTATCTATGGAATCCCTTTCATAGTTAATATGAGTGAACTGGTTCAGGAACTCAGGAAGAGATGTGAATTAATTATGAGTGCCAAAAGAATGACCAAAGGAGCAAAGAAAGAGGAAACTGAGTCAGTCCTGGTCGAATTCAAGACAGAATCCCTTCCAAAAGTGGTCCATTTTGGATTCATGCGATATAACGTAAGAGAGTACGTACCCTAACCAATAAGGTGCTTCAAATGTCAGAAATTTGGGCATATAGCTAAAATGTGCAAGGGGGCGAGGAAATGCGCAAGGTGTAGTGGGGACCATGAACATGGTCAGTGTGGAGAGGGGGTCAGACCAAAGTGCTGTAATTGTGGAGGAGAGCATAGTGTGGCTCACTGGGGCTGTGAGGTGATGAAACGCGAAGCTGAAGTACAAAACATAAGAGTGAAGAAAAAGGTCTCCTATGCAGAGGCAGCAAAGAGGGCTGGCCCTACAAAACAGATGAATGAAAGAAGGATCAGGAGGGAGCAAGATGTGGGCATAATGGAGACAATAAAAGAAAAAGAAAAGAGTATATGGAAAGAAAAGAAAAACCTGGTTATATTTATAGCAGGAGTAATAAATGCGACAGCAGAAGTAAAATCCAAAACAGAAAGGATCCAAATCATTGTAAAGGCTGCAGTCCACCACTTGGGCATGGCAGGATTGAAGTGGGAGGAAATACATGATGGTCTCAGTATCCAGGCGAGCCAAGAGTCAACATGTGTGGGTTAATAATATTAATGTTAATCCTACAATGGAATGCACGAAGCTTGTTAGCCAATGGGCAAGACTTTAAGCAATTCATAGACAGTAGGAAGGAAAAACCAGATGTCGTATGTATCCAGGAAACCTGTTTGAAACCAAGTTTAGATTTTGTTCTATATGATTATGTTGCAGTGAGATGTGATAGGGGAAATGGGGGAGGAGGGGGTTGCGCCACTTTCATTAAAAAAGGGATACCGTACAGGGTATTAGGAATTGGGCAGGAACAGGAATATGTTGTAATAGAAGTATGGTCTGAGAGGAGGAAAATAGTGGTAATAAATTACTATAATCCATGTAAACGATTAGAGGTCAGTAAGTTACAGGATGTAGAAGGCCAGAGCAAATCTAATGTTATTTGGTGTGGGGACTTTAACGCACATAATACATTATGGGGCAGTGGAAAGTCAGATAATAATGGGCAGGTAATTGAGGAATTATTAAATGATGGTAATCTAGTATGTTTAAATGATGGAAAGAAGACCAGGATAGATGTTAGGACAGGGAAGGAGTCTGTGTTGGACCTTACACTTGTTTCTAATAGGATTGCTGCTAAATGTGACTGGGAAGTATATGAAAAGGGTACCATAGGAAGTGATCATCATCCTGTACTATGCAAAATAAATGTTACTTTAATTATGAGTAAAGAAAACAGAAGTGGACGATGGGTTTTTGGAAAGGATAATTGGGAGAAATTTAAGGAGAAAAGTGATAGATATGTAAAACCGATACAAGAAGAGACAGATATAGAAAGCTTTGAGAATAAATTGTCAGAAGGTATCAAAAGAGCAGCATTAGTTTCCATACCTAAAAGTAAAGGAAGATCAAAAAGGAAAGCTGTGCCGTGGTGGGACAATAAGTGTAAAGAGGTGGTGGTGAATAGAAACAGAACATTCAGATTATTAAAAATAACTCATAACTACCAACACATGATTAATTACAAACAGGCTCAGGCAATTGTAAGGAGGACTATAAGACAAACAAAAAGAGCATATTGGAGGAAGTATTGTGATTCAATTGGAAGCACAACACAGGTAGGGGAGATATGGGGGATGATTTAAAAACATGGAAGGTGATAAAAGGGAGTGGAGTTATCCTATCCTAACAAATGGAGATCAAACTGTAGTCTCAAATAAAGACAAAGCAGAACTAATGGTTAACACTTTATAGTAGGGTTCACAGCTCCCACAACTTATCAGATGAAGGAAGAAGAGGTAGGGAAAGAACAAGAGAGGAAAATGTTGAGGCCTTCCAAAGGAAAGGTATCACAGAGGACAAGTACAATATTCCATTTAATTTGGGGGAGCTAAAGAGAGCTCTGGCCAAGTATAAGAACTCAGCCCCAGGGAAGGATGATATTTGTTACATAATGATAAAGCATCTAAGTGAGGAGGGACTCCAAAAGATACTTGCACTATATAACAAGGTGTGGGAAGAAGGGCGAATACCGGAGAGGTGGAAGGAAGCAATCATTGCGCCTATTAGAAAACCAGGGAAAGATGCAAGTAATCCAGTAAATTATAGACCTATAGCTTTAACAGCACACATGTGTAAACTGATGGAAAGAATGGTAAATGAAAGATTAATGCATCTAATGGAAGAAAAAGGTATAGTGGCTAATTATAGAATAGCCTTTTATTTGTCATTCAGACCGAAGTCTGAACGAAATTTAAGCAGACATACATACAATAAAAAACAACAATAAACACATATTAACATCCACCACAGTGAGACCACCCAACATCTCCTCACAGTGATGTAGGCAAAAGTCTTAGGTCTGCCGTCTCTTCCCTCCTCTTCTCCCTCTGCGCTGAGGCGATACCCTCCCGGGCGATGTTATAACAGTCCCGCGGCTCAACACCGCGGCCCGGGGTGGTCGTAGCTGCCGCCCACCCAGACCTGCAGACGCAGCCGCTGGCCCGCAGCCGAACCCCGGACTCAGGCCACCGCCGCCAGAACACCGTCCCAGCCACCCTCACGTGAGTATCTGTCGACTTCAGCCTCGGGTCGGGCCGCCCCGACATGGGCGCCGAACCTCCCCCGGGTCGGGCCGCCCCGACATGGGCGTTGCTCCTCCCCGGGCGTTTGCTTCTTCCCCGGGCCGGGCCGCCCCGACTCGGGCGTTGCTTCTTCCCCGGGCCGGGCCGCCCCGACTCGGGCGTTGCTCCTCCCTTCGGCCGGGCCACCCCGACATGGGCGCTGAACCTCCCTCGGGCTGTGAGCACCGCGCCTCCCCGAGCTCGGCCGCTCCGACGGGAGCCTCGTTCCATCTCGGGCTGGCCGCTCCTCTCCTGTGCCGGACCGCCCTCACGGGAGCGAACTCAGGGCGAGTCTTGACGGTCTCTGCCTCCGGAGCCTCGAGGTCGCCAGCTCCATTTAGGCCTCAGCGCCGACGGAGGCAGAGAAGGGGAATACGACAGAAAAGTCGCATTCCCCCCGCAGGGAGAGACTGCACACCCCGTTCCACAACCCCCCCCCCCCACAAAACACCACTAAAAAACCAAAAACTAGACTAACCAAACAAAATAAACAACACAAAAAACACAAAACAAACAGGACTTCGATGAGCCGCTGCAGCCAGAGCCGCGCCGCCACTTCCGGATATCAGAGTGGCTTTAGAAAAGGGAGAGGTACTAATGATCCAGTTCTGTGCTTGGAAGATGATATAAGGAAAGCACAAGTCAAAAAAGAATCTGTAGTTACCATATTTTTTGATGTAGAGAAGGCTTACGATATGTTGTGGAGAGAAGGTCTTCTAATAAAGCTGCATTTAATGGGAATAGGAGGAAATATTTTTAACTGGATAATGGATTTTCTCAACGGTAGAAGTATCCAAGTTAAAATAGGGTCAGACATCTCTAGTAAATGTGTAGTCGAGAATGGAACTCCCCAGGGAAGTGCGATAAGCCCGATCCTATTCTCAATCATGATCAATGATATATTTGCAAACATTCAACCAGAGATGGGGCGATCGCTCTGTGCAGATGATGGCAGCCTATGGAGAAGGGGGAGGAATATAGATTTTATCGTGGAAAAAGTACAGCAAGGGATAGCCCAGGTGGAAGAGTGGGGAGGGAAATGGGGTTTTAACTTCTCTATAGAGAAGACAAAGACAATGGTTTTCACAAGGAAAAAAATTAAAGAGGATGTCCAGTTAAAACTATACGGCAACAATTTGGAAAGAGTAAAAGATTTCCGTTTCCTGGGGGTTCATTTTGACTCCAGATTAACATGGAGGGTCCACATTACAAAAATAATTGAAAAATGCAAAATAGCCATCAATGTAATGAGATGCTTGGCAGGTTTAGAGTGGGGAGCAGATGTATTATCTCTTAAACATATTTAGGTATCACTGATCAGATCCAGACTAGAGTATGGCAGTATAGCTTATGGGTCAGCATCTAAGTCAGTGTTGTCCGAGTTGGACAAAGTCCAAGTGGAAGCTCTAAGAATCTGTATAGGAGGTGTGCGGACGTCACCTTATGTGCACTACAGGTGGAAACTGGGGAGATGCCGTTGAGACTGCGCCGCAGACAACTAATGGCTAATTACTGGCTAAGCCTTAAGGGTCATGGAGAGAACCACCCAACAAAACAGGTAGTACAGGAATGCTGGGAGAGAGGGGTGGCTCAGTCTGGAAGCTTCGGCTGGGTTGGAGGAGTTGTGGCAAGGGACATGGGAGTAGAGGACAAAGAGTTCTGCCCTGCAGTATTGTGGCCATCTGTGCCAATATGGTTACTGAACATCCCAAAAGTTGATCTGGAGATATGGGAGGCAAAAAGGAGGAACAAAAATTCAGACCTAAAGACAGAATATCATAACCATATAGATAATAGATACAGGGAACACCTCTTAATTTTCACAGATGGATCAAAGGACCCAGTAGCTGAAACAACAGGGGCGGCGGTGGTAGTCCAGGGGGATGAATGTTGAGCTTTACAAAAGAACAAATAACTATTTGACAGTATATACAGTGGAACTGTACGCTATTTTGATGGCAGTTCGGTGGATGGAACTGATGCAACCATGTAAAGTATTAATATGTAGCGAGGGGCAGTGACGTGACTTTGTTGTGGGTCCCAGCACACATTGGTGTTCTAGGGAATGAAAAGGTGGATAAATTAGCAAAGGAGGCTTTAAAAAAAAAAGAAACATAGAGGTAAACTTACAACTATCCAAATCTGAAGGAAAACACATTGTGTGGAAGAAAATAAATCAGGAATGGCAACAATACTGGGAACAGGAGACAAAGGGGAGACACCTCTATTCGATACAAAACAGAGTGGGCATTGCAGCAAGAAGAGGGGGGAACAGGAGGGAACAGGTAGTATTAACAAGATTGAGGATAGGACACACTCACCTGAACAGCACATTAAAAATATTGGGAAAACACCCTACTGGGCTGTGTGAGGAATGCCAACAGCCAGAAACAGTTCAGCATGCCCTAGTTGCATGTAGGAGATATGAGACAGAAAGAGGATTTATGATCATTGAAAAAGTTAAGTTGTGTTTGATTTCCTTGATCTGGTGGATAAAAATGCTTTGTCAGTGTCCCTATGAAGCCAGGTCGGAGAGACTGCTTTACTCTCCGAGCAGAAGTACCTTCGTACCCTCATCCTAAAGCGGGCCTACCAGTATGTGGCCTGGCCTGTAGCTGTCGGCGTTTTTTGTGAGGGTCTAAGTTAAGTGGGGGATTGGATGGTGGAAACTGCTTTTCAGTGTCCCTATCTGGTCGGAGAGACTGCTTTACTCCGAGCAGTACCTTCGTCCTATCCTCGCGGCCTACCAGCGTGGCCTGGAGCGGCGTTTCCTGAGGGGACCTGGCCAGCTCGGCTCTATAATCTTGGGCCTGAACCGCAGCTTCGGCGGCGGCACATTGCTGGAGCGCTATCGCTGAGCAGAGCGGGCGATGCCTTGCCCGGGTCGCTGCGCTGGAGCTCCGGTGTGCTGGGACCGCCAATGAAACATCGCGGAGCTGCGGGACTGTGGAGCGGCTAGCTGCTGGCGGCGGCCCTGACCTTTAACATCGGGAGCCTGGGATCTCGCAACGAGATCGCCGGTGGTGGAGCTCTGTCCAGTTGGATTGAAAGCCGCGGTCTCCGCGGTAAGGAAGCGGCCGTTCGAGGTATTCCAAGCCGTTGAAAGGATTCTCCCGACGCCGGAGCACCATCAGGCGGCGAGAAGGGCCTGGAACATTGGGCCGCCGTAGCGACGACTGCGGAGGCTTCAATAGGGGGGGGTTGCACGCAAGGTCACTGGGTCAGAGGGCTTGACGCAAGGAGCCGCTCAATCCATCTGGAAGACATCTGTAACTTCCGGTATATGTTATTAATGCAAGAAACGCGTACTTTCCTACCTGTTAAAAAATGCCAAGATCTTTGGTTATCAGCTTCTTTGTGTCACTGCCCGTCCCTGAAGGAGCAGATCTGCACAGGGAGCCAAAGTCCAGCAACTGCCTATTGTAGGAATTTATGTAAATTATAAATACATTTGATATTTACGATTAATGAGCAGGCAAACAGTCGCCTGGGTTGGGCACCATCTCCAGAGATATGAGTGAGGACGTCACGGTGCAGCTTTACGGGACTTTGGTTAGGCTGCATTTGGACTCTTTTGTGCAGTTCATGTTTAAAAGTGCATAGGAGCAGAAGAGAGCCATCTGGCTTATAAGGTCTACTCCACCATTCAATCATGGCTGATCTATCTCCCCCCCCCCCCCCAACCCCATTCTCCTGCCTTCCCCCATAACCTAACCTTTTCATCCCCTTCTCGCCTTTTCCTAACCTGACACCATTCAGATAATAATCTGCCTCCCCGTTCTTGCCACCAAAGTGGATAACCTCACATTTATCCACATTGTACTGCACCTGCCATGCTTCTGCCCACTCCCCCAACCTGTCCAAGTCACCCTGCATTCTCATAGAATCCTCCTCACAGTTCACACTGCCACCCAGCTTTGTGCCATCTGCAAATTTGCTAATATTACTTTTAATTCCTTCATCTAAATCATTAATATATATTGTAAATCGCTGCGGTCCCAGCACCGAGCCTTGCGGCACCCCACTAGTCACTGCCTGCCATTCTGAAAGGGACCCGTTCATACCTACTCCTTGTTTCCTGTCTGCCAAACAGTTTTCTATCCGTCAGCACCCTACCCCCAATACCACGTGCTCTAATTTTGCCCACTAATCTCCTATGTGGGACCTTATCAAAGGCTTTTTGAAAGTCCAGATGCACTACATCCACTGGCTCTCCCTTGTCCATTTTACTAGTTACATCCTCAAAAAATTACACATTTGTCAAGCATGATTTCCCTTTCGTAAATCCATGCTGACTCGGCCCGATCCTGTTACTGCTATCCAAATGTGCCGCTATTTCATCTTTTATAGTCGACTCCAGCATCTTCCCCACCACCGATGTCAGGCTAACTGGTCTATAATTCCCTGCTTTCTCTCTCCCTCCTTGAAAAGTGGGATAACATTAGCTACCCTCCAATCCACAGAAACTATAGAACATTGGAAAATGATCAACATGAACGTATAAATCCCACACATGCAAACCCATGCTGACTGTTCCTAATCTGTCCGTGTCCATCTAAATGCAGATAGATAGATAGATAGATAGATAGATAGATAGATAGATAGACAGACAGACAGACAGACAGACAGACAGATAATCCCCTCAGAACGTAAAGCAGACAATACATAAAATACGGACAATACATAGAAGCAATAAATACTTTAAGATAAAACAATAAATAACTATTAAAAGTGCAAAGCATCCCCATACCGCTTACCGGTCAATATATTAATATCTAATGGCTGCAGGGGTGAAGGATCTCCTGAACCATTCTGTTTTACAACGCCGGGAGAGGGTGAGTAGCGGTTGTTGTTCCGTCTGCTCATCTGACCCTCCAGAGTTTCCATATCCATAAGTGTAGGGAGTTAGATGTGGTCCTTGTGGCTAAGGGGATCAGGGGGTATGGAGAGAAGGCAGGTACAGGATACTGAGTTGGATGATCAACTATGATCATATTGAATGGCGGTGCAGGCTCGAAGGGCCGAATGGCCTACTCCTGCACCTATTTTCTATGTTTCTATGTTTCTAAGTGTCAACTCACCCGGAGTTGCAGATTAGGTGGGAAGGGATGAGTGATCTAATGAGTTGAGGTTGGTGTTGATCTCAGGTTAAAGATGGCGGATGTCAGTTAACAATGTGTTGATTATGTTAGGTTATCCAAGAGGGTTTCCTCAAATAGTAAGTGGATAGTCTTACTTGAAGAAGGACCATACTGGACCTTCTACTAGGAATCGAACCCTGCCAGTGGATGAGAGAATGTTTCAATGGAGAGTATTTTGGGTACCGTGACCATCACTCCAAAAATTAGAATTAAATAAACAGGAACTGCAGACAGACACAAAAAGCTGGAGTAACTCAGCAGATCAGGCATCATCTCTGGGGAAAGGGAATGGGTGACGTTTAGTGATGAGATATTTCTTCAGACTGACTCAGTCTCCCCTGACTCTTAGTCTGAAGAATGGTCTCCAAGCGAATCGTCACCAAATCCCTTTTCCACAGATGCTGCCTGACCCGCTGAGTTACTCCAGCCTTTTGTGTCTGTTATCTGCTCAAACCAGAATCTGCAGTTTCCCCCTACACAGCAACTGCAGATGCTGATTTATACCAAACTTAGACATAAAACTCTCGAGAGTTTCCTGGACAGAACCTACAGTGAGGTAGTCACGCCGAGGATACAGGAAGAACCAAGGTGTGTGATGGAGAGCAAGGGTGGAAATCATTGAGTGGAGGAGACCCAGGTGGCTGTGCTGAATGAAAACAGGTCTGCCCTCTTGGAAACTGTTGGCGAACACGTCCGTGGCTCCAATCCTAGAGATGGGACTCGACCGGCGAGACCGACATCGGGCAGAGACCAACTGGTGGGCGACTCCATTGTCTGAGGAGCAGACAGGAGATTCTGTGGTGGCAGGCGAGATGCGAGGATGGTCTGGTGCCTCCCTGGTGCCAGGGTTCAGGATGTCATGAGCCGAATTCAGAACATCCTCGCGAGCGAAGGTGAACAGCCGGCAGTAGTTGTGCATGTGGGCACAAACAACATTGGGAATAAGAGGAAGGAGGTTCTCCAACATGACTTCAGGGAGTTGGGAAGAAGACTGAAATGCCGGACTTCTAGGGTGGTTATCACTGGATTGCTTCCAGTACCACGTGCTAGTGAGGACAGGAACAGGGAGATAGGGGATCTGATGTGGCTGAGGGGCTGGAGCATGCAGGGCCGGCCTTAGGAGGTGCGGGGCCCAATTGGGAACAATTTTGGTGAGCCCCAGGTTCATAGCCAAGGTCTGTAGAATCAAAGAAATACAAATAAAGTTTATTATACTTTATATCTCTATGGTAAAATGGAAATTAATTAATTAATTAATCAATTAAACCTTTATTTCAGATACAGGTAAATATACACATCAAACAGTACAAAGATACATTAAAAAATTGCATATTAGCCTAAAATATATATAAGCTATTGCACCAATGCCATCTTAGCCTAGAAGTGAATCTATAGGATAATCTATAGTGAATCTATAGGATATAGGATGTGAATCTTAAGGATAAGGGGGAAATCCTTTAAAAACCGAGATGAGAAGAACTTTTTTCACACAGAGAGTGGTGAATCTCTGGAACTCAACTCTGCCACAGAGGGTAGTTGAGGCCAGTTCATTGGCTATATTTAAGAGGGAGTTAGATGTGGCCCTTGTGGCTAAGGGGATCAGGGGGTATGGAGAGAAGGCAGGTACGGGATACTGAGTTGGATGATCAGCCATGATCATATTGAATGGCGGTGCAGGCTCGAAGGGCCGAATGGCCTACTCCTGCACCTAATTTCTATGTTTCTATGTTTCTATGTATAGCAGCTTTTCAGAGGGCTGACTAAGGCTTCAATTATGTGGTTCTCTGACTTGTCCAGACGACACATAAAACTAAACATCAGCTGTCTTAAGAGTGCCTCACAGGTTGGCACTCTAGTGGACACAAACAATTGACTGGCACTATGCCACCTAGGGACACGAAGTAGCAACCTCATTGCATCATTGTACGCTACCTTAAGCCTCTGCATACTCTTTTTCTTATACTTAGACCACAATTGAGCAGTATATAACGGTGTGATGTAGGTTCTGAACAGGGAACACTTCACATGGTCAGAGCACATATAAAACTTCCTTATAAGCATGTTGGCTTGAAGATAAATTTTACAGCGCTGTCGGTAGAGGTCTTTGTCATCCTTCCAGTCATCAGATATGACATGACCTAAGTATTTAATTTCCTCACACACTGCAAGAGGACTGTCTGACAAATAAAAGGTCGGAAAAGTTGATTCCCTGTCCTCAGCGCTTCTAACTACCATTATGCAGCTTTTCTTAGCGTTATACTTTATGTCATAATCAAGGCCATACTGAGAGCACACCTTCAGCATCTGCTGCAGCCCAGCACTATATGGACAGAGCAGGACCAGGTTGTCTGCATACATCAGATGATTAACAATAGTGTTGCCCACAAGACAGCCAGTTTTTAACCTATTTAACTGATTTGACAATTCGTCCATATAAACATTAAATAAAATAGGAGACAAAATTCCTCCTTGCCGCACTCCGTTACTAACGCAAAATGGAGCAGATACAACATTGTCCCATTTAACCTGAAACGTTTGATGGGCATACCAAAACACTAAAATTCTCACTAAGAATTTAGGGGCACCTCTATTTAGCAATTTTACAAACAATTGTTCATGATTAATTCTATCAAATGCCTTGGACGCATCAATAAAACATAAAAATACAGATGAATTCAGGCTCGAGTACCTGAACACAATCTCTTTAAGAGCATAGATACACAGGTCAGTTCCATGCTTTCTTTTGAACCCAAACTGATTGTCATTAGTAAGGACATACATTTCTAGCTTTGTCAACAGTATTCTCTCCAGTACTTTAGATAAGATAAGAAAGTAATCACAATGTGCGTTTAAAAAGTGCCTGCGAGTTAATGGACCAAACAGATCGAAGCTACATTTTTATATAAAACTGCATACGTGTAAGCCTAGAAGTAACAAACAAAATGTGTAGATCACCTCTGAAAAATACATAATTACAATATCACTTGTGAAATGAAAAAAAAACAATAATTTAATTAACTAGAGCCTGGAAAACCAATAACTATTGGCGAAAAACAGTCCAGGCATTAAATTTTGGGCTTCAGCCCCATCCTACCCTTTGGGCTTCTACCCGTACTTAGTTGTGTGTGTCGTGTGTGTGTGTCTTAGTTGTTTGTGCATGATGTGTGTGTGTTAGTTGTCTGTGCGTTATGTGTGTGTGTGTGGGAAGGAAGGAGAGAAGGGAGGGAGGATGAGAAGAGAGTGAGTGAAGTTGAGAAAGAAGGGATGGAGGGAAAGAGAGGAAGAAGGGAGGGAGAGAAGGAGAGAAGGGAAAAGAGAGAGAAAGGATGGAGGGAAGGAGAGAAGGGAGGGAAGAAGGGAAGAAACATAGAACATAGAAATTAGGTGCAGGAGTAGGCCATTCGGCCCTTCGAGCCTGCACCGCCATTCAATATGATCATGGCTGATCATCCAACTCAGTATCCCGTACCTGCCTTCTCTCCATACCCCCTGATCCCCTTAGCCGCAAGGGCCACATCTAACTCCCTCTTAAATATAGCAGGGAAGGGAGGGAGGGAAGTGACGGGAGAGGGGGAAGGGAAGGAGAGAAGGGAGGGAGAGGGCCAGCGGCGGGAACAGATGCCGGGGTCCGGGCGTGAGCTGAGGCCGAGGTTTGTAAGTTGCTGCAACCCCCGGCCCGGCCCTCGCTGTGTTGTTCACCGCGTCTTCCCGGGGAGAGAGAGAGGGGAAGGGGGGGGGGGGGGGGGGGGGGGGGGGGGGAGCCGGGGCTGTGTGCGTGCGTGAAGCACGGCGACTGGAGGGACGGGAGAGCTGCCCCGGAAGCGTGAGGGCACCTCCCCCATTCGCCCTCACAAAACCTCTCCCCGTCTACCCTTTTCTTCCCCCTCTACCTCTCTACTCTCTCTCCCCCCTCCACCCGGGGTAGGTCTACCTGAGCCGAGAGTAGATTACTTCAAAGCAAAGCTGAGAGATTAAAGGATAGACAAAAATGCAGCGGGTCGGGTGGCATTTCTGGACAAAAGGAATAGGTGACATTTCGGGTCGAGACTGGTCTTCAGACCGAGTCAGGAGAAAGAGGGACTCAAACCATGCCGATATGCCGATATCTCCCAGTTACCTTTCCATTGACTGTCAGTCTGAAGAGTCTCGACCCGAAATGTCACCAATGCCGCTCTATGTTCGTTGCTTTCGTCCGTCTGTCCACACGTTCGCTGCAAGAGGGCCAGGGCTGGGAACTGAATATTCAAGGGTATACCTCTTATCGAAAAGACAGACAGGTGGGCAGAGGGGGTGGAGTTGCCCTGGCGGTGAGGAATGAAATTCAGTCACTTGCAAGGGGAGACATTGAAACAGGAGATGTGGAGGTGGAGTCAGTATGGATAGAACTAAGGAATTGTAAAGGATAAAAGGGGGAGAAGAGTAGATCGGGTGTGTCAGTGTTACAGTTGAATAAAGGGGACTATGGGGCCATGAGGGCGGAGCTGGCCAAAGTTGACTGGAAAGATACACTAGCAGGGATGACAGTGGAACAACAATGGCAGGTGTTTCTAGGAATAATACCATTCTAGGTGCAGGATCAGTTCATTCCTAGGAGGAAGAAAGATTCCAAGGGGAGTAAGGGGCGGCCGTGGCTGACAAGGGACATCAGGGACAGTACGAACAAGTACAACATAGCAAAGATGAGCAGGCAGTAAGAGGATTGGGTAATGTTTGAAGAACAACACAAGATAACCAAAAAGACAATACGAGGAGAAAAGATGAGGTATGTAGGTAAGCCAGCCAAGAATATAAAGCAGGATAGTAAAAGCTTCTTTAGGTATGTGAAGAGGAAAAAATTAGTTACGACCAAAGTTGGACCCTTGAAGACCGAAAAAGGTGAATTTATTATGGGGAACAAGGAAATGGAAGATGAGTTGAACAGGTACTTTGGATCTGTCTTCACTAAGGAGGACACAAACAATCTTCCTGATATAGTAGTGGCCAGAGGATCTGGGGTGACGGAGGAACTGAAGGAAATCCACATTAGGCAGGAAATGGTGTTGGATAGACTGATGGGACTGAAGGTTGATAAATCCCCAGGGCCTGATGGTCTGCATCCCAGGGTACTTACGGAAGTGGCTCTAGAAATCGTGGATCCATTGGTGATATTTTTCCAATGTTCTATAGACCCAGGATCAGTTCCTGTGGATTGGAGGATAGCTAATGTTATCCCACTTTTTAAAGAAAGGCGGGAGAGAGAAAACAGGGGATTATAGACCAGTTAGCCTGACATCGATGGTGGGGAAGATGATGGAGTCAATTATAAAAGACGAGATAGCCGCACATTTGGATAGCAGTAACAGGATCGGTCCGAGTCAACATGGATTTACGCAGGGGAAATCATGCTTGACTAATCTTCTGGATTTTTTTGAAGATGTAACTGGGAAAATGAACAAGGGAGAGCCAGTGGATGTAGTGTACCTGGACTTTGAGAAAGCATTTGATAAAGTCCCACTTGGGAGATTAGTTGGGCAAAAGTAGGGTACATAGTATTGGGGGTAGAGTGCTGACGTGGATAGAGAAGTGGTTGGCAGACAGGAAACAAAGAGTAGGGATTAACGGGTCCCTTTCAGAATGGCAGGCAGTGACTAGTGAAGTACCGCAAGGCTCGGTGCTGGGACCGCAGCTATTTACAATATACATCAATGATTTGGATGAAGGGATTCAAAGTAACATTAGCAAATTTGCAGATGACACAAAGCTGGGTGGCAGTGTGAACTGTGAGCAGGATGCTATGAGAATGCAGGGTGATTTGGACAGGTTGGGGGAGTGGGCAGATGCATGGCAGATGAAGTTTAATGCGGATAAATGTGAGGTTATCCACTTTGGTAGCAAAAACAGGAAGGCAGATTACTACCTAAAAGGCGTCAAGTTGGGAAAAGGGAAGTACAACGGGATCTGGGGGTCCTTGTTCATCAGTCTATGAAAGTAAGCATGCAGGTACAGCAGGCAGTGAAGAAAGCGAATGGCATGTTGGCCTTTATAACGAGAGGAATTGAATATAGGAGCAAAGAGGACTTTCTGCAGTTGTACAGAGCTCTAGTGAGACCACATCTGGAGTATTGTGTGCAGTTTTGGTCCCCTAATTTGAAGAAGGACATTCGTGCTATTGAGGGAGTGCAGCGTAGGTTTGCAAGGTTAATTCCCGGGATGGCGTGACTGTCATATGCTGAGAGAATGGAGCAGCTGGGCGTGTACACTCTGGAGTTTAGAAGGATGAGAGGGTATCTTATTGAAACATATAAGATTGTTAAGGGTTTGGACACGCTAGAGGCAGGAAACATGTTCCCGATGTTGGGGGAGTCCAGAAACAGGGGCCACAGTAAGCCATTTAGAACGGAGATGTGGAAACACTTTATCTCACATGAGTCTGCGGAATTCTCTGCCTCAGAGGACGATGAAGGCCGTTTGGCTGGATGCTTTCAAGAGAGAGCTAGATAAGGCTCTTAAAAATAGCGGAGTCAGGGGATATGGGGAGAAGGCAGGAACGGGTTACTGGTTGTGGATGATCAGCCATGATCACATTGAATGGCGGTGCTAGCTCGAAGGGCCGAATGGCCTACTCCTGCACCTATCATCTATTGGCTATTGTCAATTGTTTAAAATGCTGGAGTAACTCAGCGGGTCAAGCAGCATCTTTACAGAACATGCATCGGAGACATTTCAGGTGGGGTCCGTTTTCAAATAAGACAAGTTCTCCGGCGGGTTGGTGCGGTTAAGGTGTTTGTAGTGAATTGGTTGTGAAGATTACAGCAGTGACAACAGCGTTTTAAAATAATTCATCAGCTGTAAAATAATTTGGAATTTAATGAAGATGTGAAAGATGATATTTATTTTCCATTCCCGTATCCGTGATGACTTGCAGCAACTCAGTAGCGGATTCTTTATTATGGATGACCAGGGTCAGTGGGAAATGCAACTTTCATCACTCTGTGGGCATTCTCCACAAGTTCATCCAGTATGTTGGTCAGCAGCTTGTAAGTCATTCCAAATGACGACACTGCCCCGAAAATGGAGCCAATGATTGGTATAAAGTCAAGGTATATTTCCACCACTGAAACGGCAGCAAAACTGGATCGCACCAACATTTGTTTCACAAACTCCTCATTTATTTCACCCACCAGAGGGGTTCTCACTACTGCTTTCAGATTTCCCACAGGTGTATTTGCGACATTGGCCAGTCTCTGAAGGGAGGCATCATCCAGGCCGAAGATTTTGCGGAAATCTATTATTGTAGTGCCTATTAACCCGAGGTCAACAGCGAAGGACAATCCGGGAACAGGCAGCGCTCCCACAGCTGCTGAGGCTGTTGCCAACATCCAGATATGTTTCTTCAACTGGGCTCGTTTCTGCTCCACAATCTTCACTGTTGTGCTTCGAAGTGACATTAATAAAGCATCTTTTTTTATTCCATCGAGACTATTAATAAGCTGTCCCTTTAACCTAGGAAAATCAAACTCATGTACACTAAAGCTTGATATCAGGAAAACAATGGGTTCTGCAATCCCCGCTCCCATCAAATCGTGACTTAGGTCTTGTTTCACGTTATCAAATTTATCTTTTATATTAAAAACTATACCCTGCCCTTGTAAAGAACGGATGTCGTTGTCAATTTTATTTCGTACGAAGTAGAACCTCTTCCTCAAGTTTTTTATCACCTTGGCGACATTTGCATCGTTTTCGGTGAATCGATTCTGTGAGATTATTATGAAAAAATCGTATGTCGTAAATTCCATTTTGCTCACGTAATCCTTCATTGGAAACTTTAATGATCCAAATCCCGGCAGGTCCCAGAAGCAAACATTAGGGAAGTCAGGATGTTTGTATGGAGTTCGCTTCATTGTGGTTTCCTTGGTCCCGGTTTTAGCTGCACCCTCATCGCAGCCCCGCAGCCCCCTCATGGCGTTGATGAAGGTGGATTTCCCTGCACCTGCATCTCCGGTCACAGCGATGTTGAGCTTTGCATTTTTCATATTGTTCAATTTCTTCTTTATCTGTGCCGCATACATGATCAGCCCACCCTGCTCATAACTATTCAGTTCATTGATTTCTTGCTGGCTGAAGTATATAGATTGTGAAGACGAAGCCATCGTATCTCTGCGGAAACAAATGAACATATTGTATGTTTAATACATCTCTAAATGTGTATTTCATGAGACACAGAAGCAAAATCACAGTCACGTGTTTGTGATCAAAGCTGAGATCACTGGACCTGAATGTCCCACTTCACAGAGATAGCGGGATACACTGGGCTGAAGATTCAATGAACCGGTCACTCATTAACACTCCTTCCCATTCCCACACTGACCTTTCTGTCCTAGGTCAGAGTGAGGCTAAACACAAATTAAAGGAACAGCAACTTTTATCATCTCCATTTCCTTTATAATCGTTACTTTTTTGTATATCTTTCATTCATTATCTCTCTACATCGTCTTTTTCTATCATTTTTCCTTTTTCCCAAGTACTCTACAGACCACTGTCTTCTCGAATTGGCTGAACCACTTCATCCTCAGTAACCATTAGTACGGGAGCACCTCAAGGCCGCGTGCTCAACTCTATAGTGCTTTACTCACTCTATAGCCATGACTGCGTAGCCAGACATAATGCGAACTCCACTGTTGTGGGATGAATCTCTGAAGGAGATGAGTCAGAGTATAGAAGCGAGATCGACCGACTGACCAAACAGTGCCAGCGCAACAACCTGGCTCTCAACACCAGCAAAACCAAGGAACTGATTGTGGACTTTGGTAGGGGAAGGATGAGGACCCACAGTCCCGTTTATATCAGAAGGACAATGGTGGAAAGGGTCAATAACTTCAAATTCCTGGGCCTGCATATTTCTGAAGATCTTTCCTGGTCCCAGCACACTGATGCAATTATAAAGAAAGCACATCAGCGCCTCTATTTCCTGAGAAGATTACAGAGATTCGACATGTCCAAGAGGATTCTCCTAAACTTCTACAGGTGCACTGTAGAGAATATGCTGACCGGTTGCATCATGGCTTGGCTGGGTAACCTGAGCGTCCAGGAGCGGAAAGAACTAAAACGTTGTGACCACTGCCCAGTCCATCACTGGCTCTGACCTCCCCACCATCGAAGGGATCTATCACAGTCGCTGCCTCAAAAAGGCTGCCAACATCATCAAGGGCCCACACCATCCTGGCCACACACTCATCTCTCCGATGCCATCGGGATAGAAGGTACAAGAGCCTGAAAACTGTAACATCCAGGTTCAGAAACAGCGGCTTTCCCCACAACCATCAGGCTATTAAACACAACAACAAATACGTTCTGAGCTCTGAACTACAAAAGACTATATTATTATTGCACTATACTTGTTATTTATTTAACTTTTCTTTTTTTCCCTCTTCCCTGTAATGTACTACGTTTACATGTTGGTGGTGTGGCGGCACCTGACGGCGGCACTCGACCGCAGTCCGTCTGTCTTTTTTTATTTTTGTCTTGTTAAATGTATGTTTGATTCGAGTTTTATTATTTTTTTAGCTGTGTATATGTGGGGGGCGGGGGAAACCGTTAATCTCTTCCCTGTATGGGGACCCGACCTTTCCCCTGTCAGGTCTCCAATGTCGTTGGGCCTAACATCATGGAGCCGGCAGCGGCCTCCAGCCGGGACCAACCTGAGGGCTCCAGTCGTGGAGCCTGCGGACCTGCCATCGCGGTGCCGGCCGCCTTCGGAGCGGGAAGAGCTGTGGTGACACGTGGTGGCGACCCAACTTTGGAGCTCGGAGGCTCCGGCCGCAGGCCCTGTGGGCAGGTAACATCGGGAGCTCGCAGGTCCCTGGTGGGAGACTGATTTTCGGAGCTCCTGCAATGGCAAATTCTCCCGCTGGAATCGCGGGGTTTAAAGGACACGGAGCCGGGCCTAATATTGCCCCACATGGCTGAAACGGCCACGAGACTTACTATCGCCAGCCGGGGGTTTTAACATCGGGAGCCCCAGTTCGCCTCGACGCTGCAGTTGGACTGCTGGACCGCAGAAGAAGTACAAAGGAAGAGATAAGACTTTTGCCTTCCATCACAGTGAGGAGATATTGGAGATTCACTGTGATGGTTTGTGTAAATTGTGTTAAGTGTGGGTCTTGGGGGGTTTTAATTGTTAAGACTGTAGAAAATGAAATTTCGTTCAAAACCAAGCTGTTTGAATGGCAATAAAAGGCATTCTATTCTATTCTATATTCACATATTCTGTTGTGTTGCAGCAAGTAAGAATTTTGTTGCCCATCCAGGACATCTGACAATAAAATACTCTTGACTCTTGACTTGACTTTGAAGAACGGTCTTGACCCGAAACATCCCCATTCCTCTCTCCAGAGATGCTGCCTGTCCCGCTGAGTTACTCCAGCTTTTTGTGTCTATCTTCGGGTTAAACCAGCATCTGCAGCTCGCAGTCAATAAGAAAGATTACTGTTTAAGAAAGAACTGCAGATGCTGGAAAAATGGAAGGTAGGCAAAAATGCTGGAAAAACTCAGCGGGTGAGGCAGCATCTATGGAGCGAAGGAATAGATGATGTTTCAGGTCTAGACCCTTCTTCGGGGTGAAGATTACTGAGCACATTTTCCCATCCATTCATACTTTCAGTTGTGTTCACTTTGTGTAACATGAACTTTGTTGTGCTTTGTGGATAAAGAATATGAATCATAGATAGATATGCAGGGTCATGCAGGCTAGCAAGAGTTAAGTCAAGTGTTTTATTGCCATGTATCCCAGATAGGACAATGAAACGAAATGCCAGGGTAGGGATTCACCCGAAGTGTAGAGTCGCTTCAGTTAAGGGCCGTGTGGGCAGCAAAAGCGGTGTCGTATTTGTCATTACTTCTGCAAGTGATTAATGTGGAAATGAAATTGAGTCTCGCTTTTTGTGAACATTTATAAAACTACTAGACCAAGTGCAGTCGCGTTGGGTCTGTTCCCCCAACGTGCGGTTGTGGGGGGGGGGGGGGGGGGGGGAGGCGGCATGCAGCATCACACACGAACTACTCCACACCCCTCCTCCCGCACTCACGCTAATGGAGGGGAGGAGGGGGGAGAGAGAGAGAGAGGAAGGGGGGGAGGAGAGAGAGAGGGGGGGGAGAGAGAGTGCTGAGGGGGGTGAGATGAGGGGTGGGGGAGAGGTGGGGAGCAGGGACGGGGTAGGGATGTGTGGAGGGGAGGGGGATTTACGGGAGGGACAGTGGGAGAGGAGGGGGGATTGGAGAAGAGGGGGGAGGAGGAGGGGGAGGAGAGAGGAGAGGGTGGGGAGAGGTGGAGAGAGGAGGGTAGGGCGGAGAGGGAGGAGGGGGGGGGAGGAGATGGAGGGGGGGGGGGGGGGAGTGCCTTTTTACTTCAATCCAAACCCAAACAACCATTTGCAGGCAGTGCTTTTTTTTACCTCTAACCATATTTTCATTTTCAAACCAAATTAAGGGTACTCACAGTTCTGTAGACTTTTGTCAGTGTCATTCAGAGCTCTGATTGAGGCACACCACTTGCAGAGACTGATTGAGGCACACCAATTCCTGGTTTTATAGTCCCTCCCCCTCCCTCCAGCGGGGGCAGCAGAGAGAATGGGGAATGTTGTAAAAACATTAATATCTCTCAATTTTCATCGACGGGAAAAATCCTCGGCACACAGGCGGCGGAGGGGGGCTCTGAGCGAGGTGGCCAAAAATGACGGCCGTAGGTGGCGGCGTACTCTCGGAAACCGCAGCACAGAAAGCCAAAACCGGTCAAGAACAGAGTTTTAGTAATATAGATAATATTTGTCCGTGATTTTTGATTCTGTTGTGGGGGGGGGAGGGGGGGGGGGGGGGGGGGAGTTCATGTTGAATTCTATAATGTGTTGTGTCTTTTTTCTTTTTCTTTTAATGGCGCAGTGGTAGAGTTGCTGCCTTACAGCGCTTGCAGCACCGGAGACCCGGGTTCGATCCCGAGTACGCGTGTTATCTGTACGGAGTCTGTACGTTCTCCCTGTGACCGCGTGGATTTTCTCCGAGATGTTCGGTTCCCTCCCACACTGGCTTGGTGTATGTAAAGTGTCCCTAATGTGAGTAGGATAGTGTTAATGTGCGGGGGTTGCTGGTCGGTGCGGACTCGGTCGGCCAAACGGCCTGTTTCTGCGCTGTATCTCTAATATATATATATATTTAAAGTATGAGCAACAATGAATGAATTAAGTTCTGACTCACAGTAAACACCATCCAGCAAAGAGTTGGTCAATAATTGGCGGGTTTTTGATCTGTGACCATGGTCAAAGATTTAGGAAACGTTTGAAAGCATTCTTGAAGAAATGCAACTCTCTCTCTCTCTCTGAAACCAGCCAATCACTAGCCCAGGACTGCTCAAAGCGGAGAGGGGGCATTAGAGACCACATTGTAAACGCCGGTGACCATGCACGGGGTCACGCATGGCCCAGTCTGTGTGTTGATAAGGGTGCGCCACCTTACACACTCCCCAAACACCAGTCGGCTGCCCCTGTGGAAGAGACATAGCTTCCCATATTGAAGTTCCTCAGACCCCCCAGTAATCTTTAATCCCAATCTACTTCGAAGAAGTAAATAGCTAAATGTGAGCAAGAAAGACATTACATCCCACAGGTCGGCGGAGTCTGAAACCTGAAGACATTTTCTGCCCGGTTTGCAATGACAAGTTACTCAGAAGTTCTCTGATGTAATTGAACATCAAAAGGGCAGGACGGGTACAACACATGAACTTCGTCCCACAAAGATATGTCACCAATTATAATTTTTGTATCCAGGGAAAACGGTTCTGATTGTCTACCCTTTTTAGGGCTCTCATATTCCCATCAAGTCTATAGTGTCAGATTAGGAAAAAGGAGACTTGGGTGTCCTTGTACACCAGTCACTGAAAGTAGACACGCAGGTACAGCAGGCAGTGAAGGAAGCTAATGGCATGTTGGTCTTCATAACAAGAGGATTTGAAGATGGGGTACTGTGTGCAGATTTGGCCTCTTAATTTGAGGAAGGACATTGGTGTTATTGAGGGAGTACAGCGTAGGTTCACCATGTTAATTCCCGGGATGGTGGGACTGACATATGAGGAAAGATTGAAAAGAATGGGCTTGTATGCACAGGAGTTTAGAAAGATGACGGGGGATCTTATAGAAACGGCTAAAGTTATAGGACTGGACAAGCTAGATGCAGGAAACATGTTCCCAATGTTGGGGGAGTCCAGAGTATACGAATAAAGGGGAGGCCATTTAAAACTTAAATGAGGAAAAACCTTTTCACCGGGAAGTTGTGTATTTGCAGAATTCTGCCACAGAAGGCAGTAGAGGCAAATTCACTGGAAGAATTTAAAAAAGAGTTAGATAGAGCTCTTGGGGCTAGCCGAATCGAGGGATATGGGGAGAAGGCAGGCACGGGTTACTGATTGTGGATGATCAGCCATAATCACTATGAATGGTGGTGCAGGCTGGAAGGGACAAATGGCCTCCTCCTGCACCTATTTTCGATGTTTCTATCTTGTGGATGTGTATAAAGTCATGAGTGGAATTGATTGGGAGACACACTGAATCACTTGCCCTGAGAATGGGAATCGAGAACCAGAGGACATGGGTTTAAGGTGAACGGGGAAAAAATGCATAGTAATCCGAGAGTTACCGATTTCTCACAAAGGGTAGTGGGTATATGGAACGAGCTGCCGGAGGTAGTTGAGGCAGGGGATCTTTTTAACATTTAAGAAACATTAAGACAGGTACATGGATATGACAGGATTTAGAGGAACATGGGCCAAACGCAGACAGGTGGGACCAGTGTATATGGGACATGTTGGTGGTTTGTGCAAGTCTGGCTGAAGGGCCTGTTTCCGCGCTGTACGACTTTATGACTCACATGTCTTATGTTGCAGAGTAGGCGGGAGCGGGGGTTGGTGGGGAGGTTAAGGGGGTGGGGCGACATGACATATGAAACATACTTCATACACCAAGAGAGAACACAAATGTAGAGCTTGTGAATCTATTATTCCCTTACTGAATAATAGATAGATCAATATCTGCTGATGGACCACAGAGAGTGTCCTATCGGGATGCATCAGAGGTTGGTTTGGGAACAGCTCAACCCGAGACCGCAATAATTTAGGGAGAGCAGTTGATGAAGCTCAGTCCATCCCACAGAACAGCTGCACTATCAAGGACCACTTACACCCAGACAGACAATGAGACTCAACAAGACGACTGTGAAACTGGTACCACTTGGGTGGAGGAAGGATGGAGAGAGAGGGAATGGAAGGGTTCCTTGAAGTTAGAGAAATCAATATTCATACCGCTGGGGTGTAAGCTGCCCACTCGAAATATGAGATGCTGTTACTCCAATTTGCTTTTTGCCTCACTCTGACAATGGAGGAGGCTTAGGACAGAAAAGCCAGTGAGAAAGGGAATTAAAGTGCTTGACAACCGTGAGATCAGGTAGATCCAGGCGGACTGGGCAAAGGTGCCACAAGGTTCCAGATCACCGCTACTTACAGCGTCATCAAAACGTTGCCACAAATCCCATTTGTTTTCGATGGCTATCACTTTACAAATATGACCTGGTCCTTAACACAACCCCCCGTAGAACGTGTCTCAGTTTCACCCCGTAACACTGGCACAGTGTAAACACCCCGCTTCCCGCTATAGTCGCTTCCTACCGTTTGGTCAATTGTCTGAAAATATTTCCGCTTCACAACAGGTCGTGAATCATTCCAGTTTGATTAACCCCTGTATTCCATTACAACATGTCCACGTTACCTGCAGGAGAGCGAGGAGTCGCGGAGATCTGGGCTTGTGGTCAGCTGCTGCCTTGCTGGAGGTCAGATGACGGGGCATCTCCGAGTCAACGTGCAGGTACAGCAGGCAGTGAAGAAAGTTGGGTTCATCTCTCAAACCAACACATCTACACGACTGTAGGGTGTGAGTTAACAGTCATTAGCTTTGATGACTAGAATATAATCAATGCTGAATATGGTGGAGAAACTCAGCGGGTGAGGCAGATCCACGGAGCGAAGGAAAAAGGCAACGTATCGGGTCGAGACACTTCTTCCTTAATGGGAGGAGTCAAACTAAAAGTTGTTGTGGGTGGAGCAGCTCCGCTAGGTGGACGAGAGTATCGGTGGACGGGGATTGGTTGGTTCTGTGATTGGAATGGTGTCTGTCACGTGATGCTATTAGCAAACACAAAACTAGCTGAGATAACAACACATTGAACTGCATGTTTCACATTGAACTTTGTTTATACAGCCCTCACTGGACTTTACCTTGCTCTAAACATTATTCCCTCATTATATATCTGTGCACTGTGGACGGTTTGATTGTAATCATGTATTGTCGTTCTGCTGACTGGATAGCCAATGCGCTTGTCCTGATTTAACAAGCTGACAACGGTTAGATTGTCAGAATACTGTCGGGTCAAGAATGAACATATTCCTCCATGGCCATTATTCCAGCTCTCAGTACTGCCCGCAGAGTAAACAGCTTCACAGTTACGGCCCTGTCAACCCATCCCATAATCCTACAGTTTTGAACTGGGTCGCCTCTCCAAATCCCAGTCAATATGGGCTCACTTTCTCATTGAACAGGCCAGTCATTCTGGGAATCCACCACAAGAGTCAAGAGAGTTTTATTGCCATGTGTCCCAGATAGGACAATGAAATTCTTGCTTGCTGCAGCACAACACAATATGTAAACATAATACAGAACATAATAATGCTCAGTGTGTCGATATTCTAGACCATATACATACACAATAAATAAACAGAGACAGTGCAACAGGCTGTTTTAGTTCAGAGTTTGTTTAATGTCGAGTTTAATAGACTGATGGCTGTGGGGAAGTAGTTGTTCCTGAACCTGGATGTTCCAGATTTCAGGCTCCTGTACCTTCTTCCCGATGGCAACGGAGAGATGAGTGTGTGGCCAGGATGGTGTGGGTCTTTGATGATGCTGACAGCCGTTTTGAGGCAGCGACTGCGATAGATCCCCTCGATGGTGGGGAGGTCAGAGCCGATGATGGACTGGGCAGTGGTCACAACTTTCTACAATCTTTTCCGCTCCTGGACGTTCAAGTTACCGAACCAAGCCACGATGCAACCGGTCAGCATGCTCTCTACTGTGCACCTGTAGAAGACTCCCGCATCCCGTCTCCCAGGCCAACTGTGCTGTGTGGTTTATGGAAACCGCAGCAAAACACAGAGCTCCAGGTTTGGGTCTGTTTAAGAAAACTTTAAAACACAACACAAATATCTGGCAAGACAGTTGCTCAACAAACAAAGATTAATCTGCTCCTTATTTACAGACTTTCCTTTTGATGTTCCGTTTACCACAGCAAGCACCTGAGGAATTTCCTTCTTCCCAAATGGTTTTGCAATATTCACAGACCACCCACCTCTGGGAAACACAGAACAATAAACTCAACTGAACATCACCCCATTAGAGCTCAAAGATAGCAGAGTGAAGGGATATGGGGAGAAGTCAGGAACGGGGTACTGATTGTGGATGATCAGCCATGATCATATTGAATGGTGGTGCTGGATCGAAGGGCCGAATGGCCTACTACTGCACCTATTGCCTATTGTCTATTATTGTCTATTACAGCTAAGCAAATGTCATGTTACCCTTTCGAATTTAGAAAGAGTTGAGCGGTAACGAGGTGCAAAGGGTGGAGTGATTTGTTCTTATCCAGAGAGAATTCGCTGAAGTCAGATCTTGTACGGGTGGGAACAACACACATATACGGAGCTGTTCATGTGTTGTATTGTTCCGTGATCTATGGGCAGTTTGGAAAATGCGTTATCTTATCAACGCCTGGATCACGACGAGAAACAAAACTATCAAAATATAGGGAACTCAAAGGTCATGCTGGGATAGGCACTGGGCTGAGATAGCAGGTGGTTATAGTACAAGGCACACCTAGCTGCAGTAAAGATTTAAAAAAAATAACCAGGCTGAGGGATATAAATAATGGGATAAGAAACATCGCCCTTTGAACCAATTTACAAGACAACTTGGAAAATGGTTTACTAATTAAGAGGGAACATAAAGTTCAAGGTTCATCGCTGATCCTTTCAAAAATGTAAAATCTGAATGTAACCCACTGTGTCGCAAGAATATAAAGAATATAAAAAGGCTGTGAGGCTGTAAATCATGGAACACTTTGGGTTATCTCAGGGTGTTTCCATGTATATGCTGTTAAGGCCTTGAACACTGTTTGAGAAGGTCATCCCTGCTCGACGACATTGACTTTGTGCGCTGCTCTATGCAGGTCAAACATACAATCCCCTCCAACTGCGCCCATCCCAGCCCTTCTCCCAACCCCTCCCAGTGCGGGTCAGTATCGGGAACTCCTTGGGGGCTGGGAACAAGGGGTGGTTGCTTCGGGCACCTGGGTTTTCAAAGGGGAGGCGACAAGCCGGAAAAGACGTTATCGGGAGCTCTGATCAAGGAACGCGATGTAGCAGTGACAACAATCCAGTGATCAGCTTCAGGATCATAGAAACATAGAAACATAGACAATAGGTACAGGAGTAGGACATTCGGCCCTTCGAGCCTGCACCGCCATTCAATATGATCATGGCTGATCATCCAACTCAGTATCCCGTACCTGCCTTCTCTCCATACCCTCTGATCCCTTTAGCCACAAGGGCCACATCTAACTCCCTCTTAAATATAGCCAATGAACTGTCCTCAACTACCTTCTGTGGGTAGAGAATTCCACAGATTCACCACATTTGAAAGACAATAATGTCTTTCAAATGACTCCACTAACTCCCATCTCCTGTTGAGTGATATTCTAGAGCATCTTAACATCAGGATAGATGTGTACAAATTAAACGTCTGAGGTTCGGTCGCTGGTAAAAAATGTTATGTTGCTGAGCGCTTTAGTGAGGCAGTTTGTGGTTGTTTTGAGACTAGCTGAAGGAGCTGGGCTTGTGAGTGGAGAATATGATGCAACACTACAGAATAATGGAGCAGTGACCTTATGATTTAACCACTTCATTATCTCCAAACATCATCAACAATTCACTTGAAATACAATTGAACAATCCCAACTTGACATCTAGCTGGAAATTCAATAGAAATGCTGTGTTGTTTCAGTGTTATGTGGCTGTAAATCCAGTTAGCCTCCTAGAGTGAGAGTGATGAGCCCAGCTACAGGCCATTCTCAGAATGATTCACCTTCAGAGGCTGGTGCCCCTTCTACATGGTTCCTCGTGTAACCTTCCATTCAGGTTACGGTGAGATTATTGGAACCACAGAGTCACACAGCACAGTGTGGCATGGTGGCGCAGTGGTAAAGTTGCTGCCTTACAACACTAGAGACCCGGGTTCGATCCTGACCACGGGTGCTGTCTGTACGGAGTTTGTACGTTCTCCCCGTGATCTGCGGATCTAGAGTTTCCTCCCACACGCCAAAGACGACAGATTTGTAGGTTAATTGGCTTGATACAAATGTAAAATTGTCCCTAGTGTGTGTAGGATAGTGTGTTAATGTGCAGGGATCGCTGGTCGATGCGGATCAGAGCCAACGGACCTGCTTCCCAGCTGTATCGCTAAACTAAAACTAAACTCAACAGATCCCTCATGTATGAACTGGTAATAACAATCATTATTTTGCTCCGAACTACTCCTTTTGGATCTGTACGTATCTAGTCTGTGTGTTCGTGATTATCATGGATGTACATGCGACAGACAGGGTTTCCTTCCTGCAAGCATATGCTTCCAGAACAGTGACACACACTGACACCAGATATGCACAGATTGAAAAGGAGTTGTTGGCAGTGGTCTTCACGTGTGCTAAGTTCAACGACTCCATCTTTGGCAATCCAGTAACCATAGAAACGGAGCACCAGCCACTGGTAACTATCCTAAACAAACCCATCCACACAGCTCCAGCAAGACTGATGTCCAGAGAGACAGGTATCATTGTTCCTGTCTCAGAGCAACTGCTAGAGCCACACATATACAATCCGGGTGGTTCAGGCTCAACTACCCAAATGTCACAGAAGGCGAGCTATGATCAATCATCGATCACTCCAGACTTTGATGGAAGGACAGACTGTCAGCGTACAAACCCACAAAGGTTACGATTAATGACAAGAACAGATTTAATTTAACAAATGGTCTTTGAATTATGAGCAAAAGGCACTGGCTCCTGTCACAGTACATCTTAGTCCCATGCCGATATGAAACTGGACATGAAAAGCTGGAGTAACACACCTGGACAGGCAGCACCTCTGGAGAGAAAGAATGAGTTCCCCTGCAGCTCATTCCATTTACCCACCACCCTCTTTATGAAAAAGCTGCACTTCAGGTCCATAATAAATCTTTTCCCTTTCACCTTAAACCTGCGCCCTCTAGTTTTAGACTCCCCTATGCAGGTAAATTATTGTGACCATTCACCTTATCTATGCCACAAAAAGCTTTTCACTGTACCTCGGTGCACGTGACCTTTAAATAAACTGAACGGACTGATACAGTCATACAGTACGGTCAAAGGCCCTTCAGCCCAACTCGTACATGCTGCCCAAGGGTTGGTGGTGGAGGCAGATACGATAGTGGTGTTTAAGAGGCTTTTAGACAGGCACTTGTGTAGGGAATGGAGGGATGTGGATCATGTGCAGGTAGAGGGGATTAGTTTGCAATCACAATTGTGGGCCGAACGGTCTGGTCCCGTGCTGTACTGTTCTATCTTGTAAGTACCTGCTTGTCTAACAAGTGATATGCAAGATCACAAACTCAACACTAGCTGCAGAAGTACTGACAAAAGCCAAGGTCCAACATTATCAATGTGTTAACTCCAGTTATTAAAGCAAGTATTAGATTTTATATTGTTGTCTTCAAGGCAGTAACTTCAATCTCAGAGTCTTGAAGCAACTGGCTCCAAGTATCATCAAAGCTGCTTAACTGAATTGTTCATCTTTTTGCCAGACATCAGTTGAGCACAGCGAGGAAATTTAATTTTGAATTGAGAAGAGTCTAATCCAAAACTCAAGACACGTAATATGTCAACAAAGTTAATGACTGCCAAAGACAAGAATCAGGTTTGAACTGCTGGGGTGAAGGAGTTGTCTTGTAAGGAGCGATCTTCAGGAGTCGCTGTCTCAAGGAGGCAGCCAATATCATCAAAGAGAGTGGTGAATCTCTGGAACTCTCTGCCACAGAGGGTAGTTGAGGCCAGTCATTGGCTATATTTAAGAGGGAGTTAGATGTGGCCCTTGTGGCTAAGGGGATCAGAGGGTATGGAGAGAAGGCAGGTACGGGATACTGAGTTGGATGATCAGCCATGATCATATTGAATGGCGGTGCAGGCTCGAAGGGCCGAATGGCCTACTCCTGCACCTAATTTCTATGTTTCTAAGACCCACACCACCCTGACCACCCCCCCCCCCCACACACACACACTGACCCCCCCACACACTGACCCCCCCACACCAGCATCATCAGAGACCCACACCACCCTGGGCCACACTCTCATCTCGCTGCTACCGTGGGCAAGGAGGTACAGGAGCCTGAAAACTGTGACCTCCAGCTACTTCCCAACAACCATCAGGCTCTTGAACACTGCACGACACTGACCTCAGCGACTGTGATCTACTATGCCCTGCATTTTTGGCTATGGACTTTGGTTTTGCGCCATTATGGTTACCTTGTATTACTGTTAATAATTTATAACATTTTTGATTATTAGATATTTATCTGTGTTGGTGCATTAATGGACTTGTTAATCTGCAGTAAATAAAAATGTCATTGTGTGGCGGGAACTCGCAGGAGTCCAGCCAAAAACTAATCGGACACAAGTTGTGTGCACTAGACGTGTTTATTCTCTCCAATACAGCTCCCTACTCCACAAAGGTCATGGGCGTTCCCCGGCCTTAAACACCAACTCAGAGAGGGGGCACTGTCCTGTGCACGGCTGCCCAGCCAGCAGCTGTCCGTCTTTTCATCTCTTTTTTTAAATTTTTGGTTAGTTAAAGTGTTTTTGTTCTGGAGGTCTAGACTTTTTATGTGGGGGGGGGGGGGGGGGGGTGGAAGGGGGATGAGGGGAGGGGGAAACTATCTTTCAGGGCCCCTACCTGTTCTGTTGTTTACACGGTGGCTGATGAGATGGATGTGGGTCCCGCGGACTGGACCTCAGGTGGCGCTTGATGGGCTGGGCAGGTGGCTAGTTTGTGACGTGGCCACTCCTGTATTTCACTTGGCCTCCAGGTTCTCAGTAGCATCCCGAATTATCGCCACTTTCATCAGTCGCAGGCCAGGAATTCCGCAGAATCAGTGACAGGTTTAAAGTTTTAATCAAGGAGGGTTTGAAAACATTATACATTGTTTGTTCTGTCTCTGTGGAGCTCGTCCGTGGTGATACGGCTCAGTGTAGAGTGGCTGCTTCAGGAGTTTAGTGTCAGGTGTCTAGTCTAAATACGTCTCTCACCCCCAAACGCCAGCCATTCCTTCTCTCCAGCGGTGCCGCCTGTCCCGCTGAGTTACTCCAGCATGTTGTGTCTATGTCAGGTGACTAAATGTTATAGTTCACTGTGCCGGAGAGGGGAGTTGGTGCAGGCCATTAATATTGGTGACTAATATTGGATTGGACACCTGCAAATGTCACTCGCACATTTACTACAGGAGGACAAAACACAGGTCACCTGACTCAACATCTGTCTTTGGCAAGATGTTGGAATCTAGAATCAAGAAATAAATATTAATCCAGGAGAGGTTAGTTTAGTTTAGTTTAGTTTAGTTTAGTTTAGTTTGGTTTAGTTTAGAGAGCGCGTTGAAACAGGCCCTTCGGCCCACTGACTCCGCACAGCCCATCGATCACCCCTACACGATCACTATCCTACACACACTGGGGACATTGTTACAATCCTTACCGAAGCCAATTAATCTCCAAATGACCACATATTCGGAGTGTGGAGGATCCCGGAGCTCCGGAGCAAACCCACGCAGCTGAAGGAGCTGAATGTAACTTTCTATTTTCGTGAATGGTCTGGAGGAGAAAGCAGTGTACAAGGTATCCAGGTTGGGCAAGAATGTGAGAGATACCTGGGATGGCAGGGGGTGATGGAGATATTTAGACTCCACAAAATGATGTAGATAGGTTGAGTGAGTGAGCAAAGCATTTCGAAAATTGAGTTGTTTTTTTTAATTTTATTTATTAGAAGTACAATACAGTGGTACCTTTTTACAGGTTCCCAAAATTATGTTAACATAATACATTCTCTGCACAACTTTCTTTTTTTTATTAAGAGAGAGATAAGAAAGAAAGAGACAGTAAAGAATAGAGGGAAGTCTAGTGTGTTTGAAAAAAAAGAGAGAAAAAGAGCTAGTAAAGAAAAGAAAGTAGGAAAGTGAAGCAGGAGGGAGATTATCCACTCGCCACAAGGGGATGATTTTTTTATATTCTTGATCATCTTTCACCCATACCTGAAACGTTTAATTTTTACGATATTGTTGCACTACACGAATCCAAAAAATCAATAAATGGAGACCAACTCGTTAAGAATTGTCTTGTTTGTCTATTAGGAGGAGTCTCATTTATTCCAGGTGGGCTGTGTCCAACATATTACTGATCCACATTTTAAATGTTGGTATAGTAGCATTTTTCCAAAATTTAAGTATGTTTTTTTGCTGTTATTAAACCATAATTAAAAAATGAATTTTGGGGTATATTTAATTTGTTCCCGTCTCCCATTACTCCGAATATAATCATTTCAGTATTAGGTTCAATTTTTATCTTAAATAGACTAGTCAAATATATCACACCAAAATTTATGAAGATTTGTGCAAGAAACAAAAGAGTGTGTGATATTGGCATTTTGAGAAAGACATTTGTCACAGATGGGAGAAATATTTGGATAGAATTTATTCAACCTAGTTTTTGAATAATATTATCGTACATTTATGTATATATATCAAATACTTTTCCCATGTTTCTTTGGAAATTTTTATCATTAATTATTTTTCCCAGTCTTCTCTAATTGCCTCTGTTGATGGCATACTTCTCGTTTAGAATACTATTATATAGATATGATATTAATTTTTGTGAGTCCACCTTAATATTCATTGCTTCTTCCAGTGGGTCTATCATTATGTTCTGAAATCTTGGTATATATTTCTTCATAAAGTCACATATCTGTAAATATTTAAAGTATTGGTTGTTATTCAGATTAAATTTTGATTTTAATTGTTGAAATGATAATAAATTTTCCATTTCATACAAGTCACCTACCTTTTAAATTCCCAATCTTTCCCATTGTCTATATGTTTTATCCATAAGAGATGGTTTAAATACCGGGTTATTCACTATGGGTGTTAGTGCTGATAAGTTTCGTAATTTTAAAGTTAATTTTATTAGTTTCCAAATTCGTCTTATATTATGTATAATTGGATTCTTCTTATATAATGTATTGTTCAATTTTATCAGGGAGAAGAGGATCGCTCCCAAATCGTACGGAGAACAATCCTCTTTCTCCATTCTTATCCATTCCATCTGTTGAGAAGGACTATCCAACCAATAAATTACATTCTTAATATGCACTGCCCAATAATAATATAAAAAATTAGGCAGTGCAAGTCCCCCTACGTCTTTGGGTTTGCATATGCGGTTTCTTTTAATTCTATGTGCTTTACAGTCTCAGATAAAATTGGTAATATTAGAGTCTAATTTAAAAATAAATGTTTTGGTATATATATTGGTATGGATTGAAATAAATATATTATTTGTGGTAGAACTATCATTTTTATAGCGTTCATTCTGCCAATCAATGATAATGGGAGCGTTTTCCAAAATTTAATCAGAGCATTCAATATATTTAATAATGGTGTAAAATTAGCGTTAAATAATGATTTATGTCTTCTAGTAACTTGCATACCCAGATACTTGAATTTTTCCGTTGCAATTTTAAATGGAAATTTTAATAGACGATTCGCTTTCTGCGGCTTTAGTGACATAATTTCACTTTTGTTCCAGTTTATTCTATATCCAGAAAAAGAACCAAATTCCTCGATTAAATTTAGTAAATTAGAAAATGGAGTTTAACGCAGGAAATTGTGAGGCCATACATTTGGATAGGAGGAATCTAAAGCCGGGTGTGATCTAAATGGAGAAAGTCTGTAGATAAAGGAGACACATAAATATGAAGATGTTTGTATCCATGAGGTACAAGTGACTAGTGGGTCGGTGAAACAAGAGGTTAAGAATGCTAACGACATGTTGGCTTTTATTGCAATGGGGTTGGAGTTTAGAAATAGGGAAATGTTGCCATAATTGTAACTAGAATATCTAGAATGTTGTGCATAGTTTTAGTTGGCCAAGTGTACAGAACATGACAACACACTCAGCCCACTGGGATCAGAAGATCATCTTCTCATGTAAGACTGAAGAAGTTAGATTTGTATTCGTTGGAGACTGGAAGAAGATGTCGTCTTTGTGAAACAGTCGAGCCCCTTGGAGGTTTGACTAGATGTTGATATGGTTTCATTGGTGAGAGCTTGTTGAACGCGGTGGCAACGTCACACTGAGTCTCCCCGGGAGAGTTATCTTCTGTTCTCCGGCGGGTTGATGCGGTTAAGGTGTTTGTAGTGAATTGGTTGTGAAGATTACAGCAGTGACAACAGCTTTTAAAATAATTCATCAGCTGTGAAATAATTTGGAATTTAATGAAGATGTGAAAGATGATATTTATTTTCCATTCCCGTATCCGCGATGACTTGCAGCAACTCAGTAGCGGATTCTTTATTGTGGATGACCAGGGTCAGTGGCAAATGCAACTTTCACCACTCTCTGGGCATTGTCCACAAGTTCATTCAGTGCGTCAGTCAGCAGCTTGGAAGTCATTCTATATGACGATACTGCCCCGAAGATGGAGCCTATGACTGGTAGCATGCTTTGGACCACTTCCACAAAAAAACTGGAACGCCCAAACATTTGGTGCACAAGCGCGTTATTCACTTCACCCATCAGAGGGGTTTTCACTTCTGCTTTCAGAAATTCCACTGATTTATTTGCTATATTGGCGAGGCTTTCAATGGAGGCATCATCCAGGCTGAGACTTTTGCGGAAATCTAGTATTACAGTGGCTATTATCCCGGGATTAACGACGAAAGTCAACCCGGGAACAGCCACCGCTCCCACGGCTCCTGAGACTATCGCCACCATCCAGATACGTTTCATCAACTGGTCTCGTTTCTGCTCCACAATCTTCACCGTTGTGCTTGGAAGTGACATCAATAAAACATCTTTTTTCATTCTATCGAGATTATTTACAAGCGTTTCCTTTAACTGAGGAAAATCAAACTCATTTAAGGACAGGCTTGATATCAGGAAAATATTGGGGTCTGAAATCCCCGCTTTGGTCAAACCGCAACTTATGTTTTGTTTTATCTCAGCAAGTTTCTCCTTTCTGTCAAAAACTATACCCTGCTTTTTCAAAGATTCGATGTCATTGTCAATTTGACTTCGTACGAAGTAGAACTTCTTCCCCAAGTTTTGAATCTCCTTGGCGACATTTGCATCGTTTTCAGTGAATCGATCATTTGAGATTATTATGAAAAAATCGTATCTAGTAAATTCCATTTTGCTCGCGTAATCCTTCATTGGAAACTGTGTTGTTCCAACCCCCGGCATGTCCCAGAAGCAAACATTAGGGAAGGTGGGATGTTTGTATGGAGTTCGCTCCATTGTGGTTTCATTGACTCCGGTTTTAGCTGCACCGTCATCGCTGGCCCGCAGCCCCATCATGGCGTTGATGAAGGTGGATTTCCCTGCACCCGGATCTCCGGTCACAGCGATGTTAAGCTCTGCATTTTTCATATCGTTCAATTTTGTCATGATCCGTGTCGCACACTTGCTCAGCCCACCCTGCTCATAAGCAGTCTTCAGCTCTTTCATTTCTTGCTCAGTGAAGAATGTAAATTCTGGAAACCAATCCATCGTCTCTCTGCAGAAACAAATGAACATATTGTATGTTTAATACATCTCTAAATGTGTATTTCATGAGACACAGAAACAAAATCACAGTCACGTGTTTGTGATCAAAGCTGAGATCACTGGACCTGAATGTCCCACTTCACAGAGATAGCGGGATACACTGGGCTGAAGATTCAATGAACCGGTCACTCATTAACACTCCTTCCCATTCCCACACTGACCTTTGTGTCCTAGGTCTCCTCCATTGTCAGTGTGAGGCTAAACACAAATTGGAGGAACAGCAACTCGTATTTCGCTTGTGCAGCTTACAGCCCAGTCATATGAAGATAGATTTTGTTAACTTCAGGTAATCCCGGCATTCCCTCACTCTCTATCGCTCCCCACCAAGTTGCACCAGCTTCTCGTTTTCACCCAACAAACAGCGAACAATAATAAAAATGTGATTATCGTGGCCGTGTCACTACACTCTACCAATCCCAGTTGTGGAGACATTGGTATCACTGTCTCGCTGTAGGATACTAATCTTTGTTTTTTATTCTGGATTTTAAATCATGTATTGTGGTTTTGTACATAATTTATGATTCTTTTATGTAATATACTAAGCTTTCGATATTTATTTGATGGTGTTTTTATATGCAACATGTTTTATGCAATGGCATCTCTTGTTTGGACCTTGAGTCTGAAATAATAATAACAATAATGATAATAATAATAATAATAATAATAATAATAATAATAATAATAATAATAATAATAATAATAATAATAATAATAATAATAATATGCCCTCTTTAATTCTGGAGTAGTTCCTGAAGATTGGCGGGTAGCAAACGTAACCCCACTTTTTAAGAAGGGAGGGAGAGAGAAAATGGGGAATTACAGACCAGTTAGTCTAACATCGGTAGTGGGGAAACTGCTAGAGTCAGTTATTAAAGATGGGATAGCAGCACATTTGGAAAGTGGTGAAATCATTGGACAAAGTCAGCATGGATTTACGAACGGTAAATCATGTCTGATGAATCTTATAGAATTTTTCGAGGATGTAACTAGTAGCGTGGATAGGGGAGAACCAGTGGATGTGGTGTATCTGGACTTCCAGAAGGCTTTTGACAAGGTCCCACATAAGAGATTAGTATACAAAGTTAAAGTACACGGCATTGGGGGTTCAGTATTGATGTGGATAGAGAGCTGGCTGGCAAACAGGAAGCAAAGAGTAGGAGTAAACGGGTCCTTTTCACAATGGCAGGCAGTGACTAGTGGGGTACCGCAAGGCTCAGTTCTGGGACCCCAGCTATTTACAATATATATTAATGATCTGGATGAGGGAATTGAAGGCAATATCTCCAAGTTTGCGGATTACACTAAGCTGGGGGGCAGTGTTAGCTGTGAGGAGGATGCTAGGAGACTGCAAGGCGACTTGGATAGGCTAGGTGAGTGGGCAAATGTTTGGCAGATGCAGTATAATGTGGATAAATGTGAGGTTATCCATTTTGGTGGCAAAAACAGGAAAGCAGACTATTATCTAAATGGTGGCCGATTAGGAAAAGGGGAGATGCAGCGAGACCTGGGTGTCATGGTACACCAGTCATTGAAAGTAGGCATGCAGGTGCAGCAGGCAGTGAAGAAAGCGAATGGTATGTTAGCTTTCATAGCAAAAGGATTTGAGTATAGGAGCAGGGAGGTTCTACTGCAGTTGTACAGGGTCTTGGTGAGACCACACCTATATTGCATACAGTTTTGGTCTCCAAATCTGAGGAAGGACATTATTGCCATAGAGGGAGTGCAGAGACGGTTCACCAGACTGATTCCTGGGATGTCAGAACTGTCTTATGAAGAAAGACTGGATAGACTTGGTTTATACTCGCTAGAATTTAGGAGATTGAGAGGGGATCTTATAGAAACTTACAAAATTCTTAAGGGGTTGGACAGGCTAGATGCAGGAACATTGCTCCCGATGTTGAGGAAGTCCAGGCCAAGGGGTCACAGCTTAAGGATAAGGGGGAAATCCTTTAAAACCGACATGAGAAGAACTTTTTTCACACAGAGAGTGGTGAATCTCTGGAACTCTCTGCCGCAGAGGGTAGTCGAGGCCAGTTCATTGGCTATATTTAAGAAAGAGTTAGATGTGGCCCTTGTGGCTAAGGGGATCAGAGGGTATGGAGAGAAGGCAGGAACGGGATACTGAGTTGGATGATCAGCCATGATCATATTGAATGGCGGTGCAGGCTCGAAGGGCCGAATGGCCTACTCCTGCACCTAATTTCTATGTTTCTATGTTTCTATGTTCTGGACTCCCCCAACATCGGGCACATACGTGTCCAATCCATTAATAATCTTATATGTTTTACCAAGATCCTTTCTCAACCTTCTAAACTCCAGAGTGTACAAGCCCATCCGCTCCATTCCCTCAGCATATGACAGTCCCGTCATTCCAGGGATTTTACTTCGGAGTCACGTGAGTGGCTACGTGAAGAACCCGTCCAGCACGCATGCGCTAAATGAGCGTTCACGCAGATGCAACAGCGATGAGCTGGAGTACGGGCGCTCCCGCTACAAGCCTGAAGGAACAGACCATCAGGTAAGTACTTACCCACAGGTTCGAGTTTACAACTTTGCTCCTCTTTGTGCACCAGGGGAAACTGGAGCAAAGCAGCACAGAGGGAAAACCGCCCCCATTCGAATCCAGGGAAGGATCGATCGATTCCGTCAGTGGAGGGGGGAGAGGCGGCACCTGGACCCACACGCTGCGGTACACAGTGATATATATTGTAAATAGCTGGGGTCCCAGCACTGAGCCTTGCGGTACCCCACTAGTCACTGCCTGCCATTCTGAAAAGGACCCGTTTACTCCTACTCTTTGCTTCCTGTCTGCCAATCAGTTCTCTATCCACATCAATACTGAACCCCCAATACCTTGTGCTTTAAGTTTGTATACTAATCTCTTATGTGGGACCTTGTCGAATGCCTTCTGAAAGTCCAGATATAACACATCCACTGGTTCTCCCTTATCCACTCTACTAGTTACATCCTCGAAAAATTTTATCAGATTCGTCAGACATGATTTACCTTTCATAAATCCATGCTGACTTTGTCCAATGATTTCACCACTTTCCAAATGTGCTGCTATCCCATCTTTAATAACTGACTCTAGCAGTTTCCCCACTACCGACGTTAGACTAACTGGTCTGTAATTCCCCGTTTTCTCTCTCCCTCCCTTTTTTTAAAAAGTGGGGTTACATTAGCTACCCTCCAATCCTCAGGAACTACTCCAGAGTCTAATGTGTTTTGAAAAATTATCACTAATGCATCCACTATTCCTTGGTTTCAAAATTTCAAGTTCCGTTTATTGTCACATATACCAAGTGAAATTCGAATTAGTCGCTTGGTAATTGGCCAATTGTCTGAAAACGCTTCAGCTTCACACCAGCTCGTAAATCATTCCAGTTTGATCATATCGTATATTCCATTACAACATGTCCACGTTACCTGCAGGAGAGCCAGGAGTCGCGGAGATCTGGGCTTGCGGTCAGCTGCTGCCTTGCTGGAGTGCGAATGACCGGGCGTCTCCGAATCGCAGTTTTATCTCTCAACACAATAAATCCACGTGACTGTAGGGTGTGTGTTGACAGTAATTGGAATGGTATCTGTCACGTGACGCATTACGTGACACATGTCGCTCTTCAAGGGAGATGCTAAATGCATTTCGTTGTCTCTGTACTGTATACTGACAATGACAATTAAAATTGAATCTGAATCTGAATCTGATTAGCAAACACAAAACGAGGTGATATAAACTGCACATTGAACTATCTTCAATCAGACTTTGCTGGACTTTACCTTGTTCCAAACATTATTCCCTTATCATATATCTGTGCACTGTGGACGGGTTGATTGTAACCGTGTATTGTCTTTCTGCTGACTGGATAGCCAATGCGCTTGTCCTGATTTAACAAGCTGACAGCGGTTAGATTGTCAGAACACTGTCTCCAAATCCCAGTCAATATGGCCTCAGTTTCTCCCCATTGAACAGGCCAGTCATTCTGGGAATCCACCTCAAGATTCCCGCATCCCGTCTCCCAAGCCAACTGTGCTGTGTGGTTTAAGGAAACCGGAAAAAAACATAGAGCTCTAGGTGTGGGTCTGTTAAAGAAAACGTTAAAACACAACACAAATATCTGGCAAGATAATCTAGACTTTATTCCAGAGCGCCAAATACAGTGATTACTGGGGCAATCTAGGAGATAGTTAAACAAACAAAGATTCATCTGCTCCTTATTTACACACTTTCCTTTTGATGTTCCGTTTGCCAGAGCAAGCACATGAGGAATTTCCTTCTTCCCAAATGGTTTTGCAATACTCACAGACCATTCACCTCCGGGAAACACAGCACAATAAACTCAACTGAACATCACCCCATTAGAGCGACTGCAGAGGGTTTAAAGGCGCCGACCGCGGGTGAACCAAGAGTTGGATGACTGAACTTTATTGCCTTCCCCCACAGTGGGAAACGATGATTCTGCTGTGTGGGGATGTTGATGGTAAACTCGATCGCGTGTTGTGTTCTTTATCCGTATGGTTGTACGGTAACTCACACCTCACTGCATGTGATAATAAATGTAACTTAAACTTGAACTATCCAGAGATGCTGCCTGTCCCGCAAAGTAACTCCAGCTTTTTATGTCTATCTTCCTATCCATGTACCTGACCCACCTAGGTGTCTTTTAAATGTTGTAATATTACCTGCCTCAACTACCTCCTCCGGCAACTCGTTCCATATATCAACCTCACTCTGACTGAAAAAGTTGCCCCTCAGGTCCCTATTAAATCTTACTGATGAGAGTGTCTCATGTTGATGCTTTTGGTGGTGGGGGTCAGTGTCCATGATGGACTGAGCTGGGTCCACCGCTCTCTCCAGCCTCTTGCGTTTCAGTGCATTGGAATTGCCGAACCAGGCCATGATACAACCAGTCAGGTTACTGTCTCCAGTGATGTGTAGAACTCTTTGAGAGCATCATTGACATCAAATCTCAACTTCTAGGAAAGTAGACACACTGGCCTGCCTTCGTTGTGATTAGGTAAACGGTGTGGTGATAAACATAGAAACATAGAAACATAGAAATTAGGTGCAGGAGTAGGCCATTCGGCCCTTCGAGCCTGCACCGCCATTCAATATGATCATGGCTGATCATCCAACTCAGTATCCCGTACCTGCCTTCTCTCCATACCCCCTGATCCCCTTAGCCACAAGGGCCACATCTAACTCCCTCTTAAATATAGCCAATGAACTGGCCTCAACTACCCTCTGTGGCAGAGAGTTCCAGAGATTCACCACTCTCTGTGTGAAAAAAGTTCTTCTCATCTCGGTTTTAAAGGATTTCCCCCTTATCCTTAAGCTGTGACCCCTTGTCCTGGACTTCCCCAACATCGGGAACAATCTTCCTGCATCTAGCCTGTCCAACCCCTTAAGAATTTTGTAAGTTTCTATAAGATCCCCTCTCAATCTTCTAAATTCTAGAGAGTATAAACCAAGTCTATCCAGTCTTTCTTCATAAGACAGTCCTGACATCCCAGGAATCAGTCTGGTGAACCGTCTCTGCACTCCCTCTATGGCAATAATGTCCTTCCTCAGATTTGGAGACCAAAACTGTACGCAATACTCCAGGTGTGGTCTCACCAAGACCCTGTACAACTGCAGTAGAACCTCCCTGCTCCTATACTCAAATCCTTTTGCAATGAAAGCTAACATACCATTTGCTTTCTTTACTGCCTGCTGCACCTGCATGCCTACCTTCAATGACTGGTGTACCATGACACCCAGGTCTTGCTGCATCTCCCCCTTTCCCAATCGGCCACCATTTAGATAATAGTCTGCTTTCCTGTTTTTGCCAGGTTTTTCCTAAACCTTTAGGAAATCATACAAAAGTCCACATGACTTCTTAACTACTTGTCGGACCAGTCGGAAGGAACTGCAGATGCTGATTTACACCAAAGATAGACACAAAATGTTGGAGTAACTCAGCATATTGACTTTTCTAACTTCTAAACCTCTGCTTTCCCTCCCTCTCCATCCCTCCCCATCCTAATTCTCCGACCAGTTTGACTGTTATTAAATGTGATTCCATTTTATCTTTGTATGCTTCATTGTCTCCTTCCCCTCAGCTGAATTAATCTGTTCCAGTTTAGTGGATCTCAGTTCCCTATGATGTCTCGGTTTCACACCTTTCCCTTCCATATCTCTGTGTCTATCTCTCCCCTGACACACTGAAGAAGAGTCTCGACCCGAAACGTCACCCATTCCTTCCCTACAGAGACGCTGCCAGTCCCACGTGGTTACTCAAGCATTTTGTGTCTATCTTCGGACCAGCCGACTAGTTTTGAGGCTCATGCACCAGAACACCTTGATCCCTCCGAACTTCATTCATTTGCAGTTTCCATCCGTTTAGATGAACAGCATTGGGTGGGCAAATATCATTTTGTCTCTGCCCTGAAAACCTGATCCTTTACTTGGAGAACCCCCTCATTCTAGACACCCAGTCAGGAGAAGCATCAGTTGTGCACCTACCCTGTTACACTTCATATGAGACGACAGTTATCATTAGTCACTCATTACACACCTGACCAAGCAGAGGTTCTCATTTTCTGCCATGCTCTGAGAGGGGGAGGGGAGACTTTACACAGATGTAAACTGCTGACCAACATCCACTATAAACCCACTGACTCCCAGGGCAATCTAGACTACACTTCTTCCCACCCTGCTTCCTGTAAAGACTCCATCCCCTACTCCCAATTCCTCCGTCTACGCTGCATCTGCTCCCAGGATGACGTGTTCCACATCAGGGCATCGGGGAATGGGGGTTCCCCTCCCCTACTATAGATGAGGCTCTCACCAGGGTCTCCTCTATACCCCGTTACTCTGCTCTCACTCCCCAACCGCCCACTCGTAGCAAGGGCAGAGTCCCCCTTGTCCTCAACTTTCACCCTACCAACCATCACATACTACAGATAATCCTCCATCAGTTTCGCCACCACCAACGTGACCCCACCACTCGCCACGCCTTCCCATCTCCTCCCCTGTCTGCTTTCCGCAGAGACCGCTCCCTCTGTAACTCCCTGGTCAATTCGTCCTTCCCACCCGAACCACCCCCTCTCCGGCACATTCCCTTGCTAGCGCAGGAAATGCAACACTTGTCGCTTTACCTCCCCCCTTGACTCCATTCAAGGACCCAAGCAGTCTTTCCAGGTGGGACAGAGGTTCACCTGCACCTCCTCCAAATGTATCTATTGCATCCGCTGTTCTGGGTGTCAGCTGGTTTATATCGGTGTGACCAAGTGTAGGCTGGGCGATCGTTTCGCCCAACACCTCCACTCGGTCCACAATAACCAACCTGATCTCCCGGTGGCTCAACACCTCAACTCCCCCTCACATTCCGAATCCGATCTCTCTGTCCTGGGCCTCCTCCATGGCCAGAGTGAGGACCACCATATATTGGAGGAGCAACACCTCATATTTCCCTTGGGCAGTTTACACCCCAGCGGTATGAACATTGACTTCTAATTTCAGGTAGTCCCTACTTTCTCCTTCCCTTCTCAGCTCTCTCTCAGCCCACTCACTGCCCCCAACTCTTCTAGTCTTAGAAATATATAGAAAATAGGTGCAGGAGTAGGCCATTCGGCCCCTTCCTGTCAGCACCACAATTCAATATGATCATGGCTGATCATCCAGAATCAGTACCCTGTTCCTGCTTTCTCCCCATATCCCTTGATTCCGTTAGCCCCAAGAGCTATATCTAACAACCCCTACATCAGATTGGGTTTTGTAAACACAACACTTTAATGATCAAATCCTCAACAAATGTCCACGTGACCAGATTCCCCAAACATGTGGGAACCCCATTTCCCACATTACTGCTTCAGTACAAACCAAAGACAAGGGCTGTGTGTGGTCTTCCACTTCATGGCGATGGCAGCAGATACTGACCCCCTTGACGTGACACAGCATAGTTATTTAGAGATACAGCATGGAAACAGGCCATTCGGCCCAGCTAGTGGATGAGCGACCATCAATATCACCTTCACACTAGTTCTAAGTTATCCCACTTTCTCGCCCACTCCCTACGTACTAGCGGTAATTTACAGAGACCAATCAACCTACAAACCCGCATGTCTTTGGGACGAATACTAAGAGTTCGGCTTTATATAGAACTTTTATTGTGTATATTTGTACTGAAGCAAGCTTGTTAATTAACAATAGATACAACTCTACTTGTCTAAACAGTTCACATGTGTTGACCCATCAACAGCAACAGTATTACATATCATGTCAAAGAGTCACCTGTTGCTGTGCGAGACTAATCTGATTACACACATTCACCATCAACAGGTCAGTTGAAGGGAACAGGGTCCACATTACTACACAAGTACATATTAAACCCCCCAATGTGGCTTATTTTACATCAGCATTTCCTGCTCAATCAACGAGCTGTATGATCAAAGCTGCAATAGTAATTGTCGGTTACATTAGAAACAACGTTTTCATATAATAACAGAATGCAAAATAATACCAAAACAGTCGTGGTTACAGTTTAGTTTAGTTTAGAGATACAGCGCGGAAACAGGCCCTTCGGCCCACTGATTACATGCGGCCCATCGATCATCCCGTACACTAGCACTATCCTACACACTAGGGTCAATTTACAATGCGGACAGAAGCCAATTAACACACACACCTGTATGTCTTTGGAGTGTGGGAGGAAACCGTCGCACTCGGTGGAAGCCCATGCACAAACAGACAACCCCCGTAGTCAGGATTGAACCCGTGTCTCTGGCTCTGTGAGGCAGCAGCTCTACCGCTGCGCCACTGTGCCGCCCACATTCCAGTGGGATGTATTTCAGGTGGGTCATTCTCATCAGTTCTAAACATTCTCCATATCTCTTTGTCTGGAGCTGTAGATGATAGACATGGTCCCAGTTCCCTCACAGAGAGTTGGTCTTCTTGCAGATGTATCTCCACTCCTTCACCTTGGTGAAGATTACTGGGAATAAGACAAGTGACAGGTTCTCAGACACGTTCCCACTTTCCCCCACACTGGAAGTTTCCCGTCCTGGAGAGAAACGTCCTTCCCAGACACTTGCTGCCAGGCACAATCTAATGAAGGTGCTGACTTTCCACTTCACATTGACACCAAAGTAGATGCAATGGAGTGTTTTGCTGCTGAATGAGAACTGGTTTATTGTTGCTTGTCGGGTAGTTCTGAGGGACACAAACGGGCTGGTAGAATCATAGACAGACACAACACGCTGCAGTAACTCAGCGGGACAGGCAGCATCTCTGGATAAAAGGAATAGGTGGCATTTTGGACCGACACCCTTCTTCGGATTGAAAGTCAGGGAGAGGGAAACGAGAGATATGGAATGGTACAGAGAACAAATGGATGAAATATATGTAAAAGGACAAATCAAAACAAGGCGCGATGATGAAGGACAGATAGAGCTCACAATGGTGCATTGTTGGCTATGGGGAAGGCGGTAACGAGTTATACAAACTGTGGTACTCAACAGGACGATAGTGAAACTAGTATGATGACGAGGGTGGTGGGGGGGACGGAGAGAGAGGGGATGCAAGTGTTACTTGAAGTTAGAGATTCAATATTCATTCGGCTGAGTTGTAAACTGCCCGTGAAATATGAGTTGCTGGCCAGATCAACACAGGACATGACCCTCTGGGGGCAAATGTACCCACAATATTATGCCCCGTTTGTGACTACTTCAAGGTCAGCTCTTTACAGCTTTAGGGGGCTTCTGAAGTGTTTGTAGTCATGGTGTGTGGAACATGGACACAGCAAGATCTGGGACACGGATGGAGCCTCTGGCTGCTACAACTGTGGTAAGTTTGTTCAGGTTCAGCTCCTGAAGGACCGTGTTGGGGAACTGGAGAAGCAGCTGGATGACCTCAGGGCCTTCCGGGGTAACGAGTTTCCAGGGACAGGGCCTACAGTGAGGTTGTCACACCAAGGATACAGGAAGAACGAAGGCGTGTGGCATAGAGAGAGGGGAGTAAACGTGCAGTGCAGGAGACCCAGGTGGCTGTGTCGAATGAAAACAGGTACGCCCTCTTGGGAACTGTTGGAGGAGATGATGTTTCCTGGCCGAGCGGCAGACAGGTCGGTGGCTCCAATCCCAGAGATGGGACTCGACCAGCGAGACCGACGTCGGGCAGAGCCCTAGTGGCACAAAATGTATTTCGTTGTCTCTGTACTGTACACTGACAATGACAATTAAAATTGAATCTGAATCTGGTGGGTTCTGTGGCGGCAGGCGAGATGCGAGGAAGGTCTGTCGCCTCTCTGGTGCCAGGGTTCAGGATGTCACAAACCGAATTCAGAACATCCTCGAGAGGGAAGGTGAACAGCCGGCAGTAGTGGGCACAAACAACATTGGGAAGAAGAGGAAGGAGGTTATCCAACATGACTTCAGGGAGTTGGGAAGAAGACTGAAATGCCGGACTTCCAGGGCGGTTATAACCATATAACAATTACAGCACGGAAACAGGCCATCTCGGCCCTACAAGTCCGTGCCGAACAATTATTTTCTCTTAGTCCCACCTGCCTGCACTCATACCATAACACTCCATTCGCTTTCTCATCCATATGCCTATCCAATTTATTTTTAAATTGAGAGGGGATGATACCAATGAACCGGCCTCCCAGGACACCACTTCCACTGGAAGAACTCATTCCACACCGCTAACTCACGCCACAGAGGGTAGTTGAGGCCACTTCATTGTAAAAGAAGTCCCCCCCCCCCCATATGTTAACCCTAAACGGTCTGTCCCTTAATTCTGAAGTCATGTCCTCTTGTTTGAATCTTCCCTATTCTCAAAGGGAAAAGCTTGTCCACATCAACTCTGTCTATCCCTCTCGTCATTTTAAAGACCTCTATCAATTTCCACTTAACCTTCTGCGCTCCAGAGAATAAAGACCTAACTTATTCAACCTTTCTCTGTAACTTAGTTGTTGAAACCCAGGCAACATTCTAGTAAATCTCCTCTGTACTCTCTCTATTTTGTTGACATCCTTCCTATAATTGGGCGATCAAAATTGTACACCATACTCCAGATTTGGTCTCACCAATGCCTTGTACAATTTTAACATTACATCCCAGCTTCTATACACAATGCTCTGATTTATAAAGGCTAGCATACCAAAAGCTTTCTTTACCACCCTATCTATACGAGATTCCACCTTCAAGGAACTATGCACGGTTATTCCCAGATCCCTCTGTTCAACTGTATTCTTCAATTCCCTACCATTTACCATGTACGTCCTATTTTGATTTGTCCTGCCAAGGTGTAGCACCTCACATTTATCAGCATTAAACTCCATCTGCCATCTTTCAGCCCATTCTTCCAAATGGCCTAAATCACTCTGTAGACTTTGGAAATCCTCTTCATTATCCACAACACCCCCTATCTTGGTATCATCTGCATATTTACTAATCCAATTTACCACACCTTCATCCAGATCATTGATGTACATGACAAACAACAAAGGACCCAACACAGATCCCTGAGGCACCCCACTAGTCACCTGCCTCCAACCCGATAAACAGCCATCCACCATTACCCTCTGGCTTCTCCCATTCAGCCACTGTTGAATCCATCTTGCTACTCCTGCATTTATACCCAACAGTTGAACCTTCTTAACCAACCTTCCCTGAGGAACCTTGTCAAAGGCCTTACTAAAGTCCATATAGACACCATCCACTGCTTTACCCTCGTCAATTTCCCTAGTAACCTCTTCAAACAATTCAAGAAGATTAGTCAAACATGACCTTCCAGGCACAAATCCATGTTGACTGTTCCTAATCAGACCCTGTTTATCCAGATGCTTATATATATTATCTCTGAGTATCTTTTCCATTAATTTGCCCACCACTGAAGTCAAACTAACAGGTCTATAATTGCTAGGTTTACTCTTAGAACCCTTTTTAAACAATGGAACAACATGCGCAGTACGCCAATCCTCGGGGACTATTCCCGTTTCTAAGGTACAGGTGCGTACAGGTTATCTCTGGATTGCTTCCAGTATCTCGTGATAGTGAGGACAGGACCAGGGAGATAGGGGATCTGAATGTGTGGCTGAGGGGCTGGTGCAGGGAGCAAGGATTTAGATTTACAGACTGCTGGGATCTCTTCTGGGGTAGGGGTGACCTGTACAAAAGGGACGGGTTACACGTTAACTGGAGGGGAACCGACATTCTGGCAGGCAGGTTTGCTAGGGATACACGTGTGGGTTTAAACTAAATAGTGGGGGGGGGGGGGGGGGGGGGGGGGGGGGGGGGGGGGGGGGGGGGGGATTACAAATTGGGAGTATAAAGATGGAGTTAAAGGGGGAGTGCGTACAGGAAAAAATACAAAATACTCCCGAAGTAATGGGAAGGAAAGTTTGAGAAGGGACAACAGCGTAAGGTCAGGGCCAATAGTGACCGGTGGGAAGGGGGACGTGAATACCATGGTCAAGGTGTTGTATATGAATGCGCAAAGTATAAGAAATAAAATGGACGAGCTTGAGGCTCAGTTAGAAATTGGCAAGTATGATGTTGTGGGATTACAAAGACATGGCTGCAAGAGGACCAGGGCTGGGAACTGAATATTCAAGGATATACCTCCTATCGAAATGACAGACAGATGGGCAGAGGGGGTGGGGTTGTCCTGTTGGTGAGGAATGAAATTAAGTCCTTTGCAAGGAGTGACATTGAAACAGGAGATGCATAGTCAGTATGGATAGAACTAAGGAATTGTAAGGGTAAAACGGCCATAATGGGACATGTACAGACACCCAAACAGTGGCCTGGACATAGGGTGCAAGTTGAATCAGAAGTTAAAATTGGCATGTAGTACAAGTAATGCTGTGGTTGTTCTGGGAGATTTCAACATGCTGGTAGACTGGGAAAATCAGGTTGGTACTGGACCCCAGGAAAGGGACTTTGTAGAGTGCCTTTGTGATGGATTCTTCAAGCAGCTTGTATTCTTCCAGGGAGAAGGCAATTCTGGATTTAGTGTTATGTAATGAACCAGATATGATAAGGGAACTTGAGGTTACTGAGCCATTAGGAGGCAGTGACCATAACATGATCAGGTTTAAACTACAATTGGAGAGGGAGAAGAGTAGATCGGAGGTGTCAGTTTTACAGTTGAATAAAGGGGACTATGGGGCCATGAGGGAGGAGCTGGCCAAAGTAGACTGGAAAGATACACTAGCAGGGATGACATTGGAACAACAATGGCAGGTATTTCTAGGAATACAGGATCAGTTCATTCCTGTGAGGAAGAAAGATTCCAAAGGGAGAAAGGGACGACCGTGGCTGACAAGGGACGTCAGGGACAGTATAAAAATTTAAGAGAGTACAACGTAGCAAAGATGAGCGGGAAGCAAGAGGATTGGGTAATGTTTAAAGAACAGAAGATAACCAAAAATGCATTTGGGGAGAAGAGATGAGGTACGAGGATAAGCTAGCCAAGAATATAAAGCAGGATAGTAAAAGCTTATTTCGGTATGTGAAGAGGAAAGCATAGTTAAGACCAAAGTTGGACCCTTGAAGACTGTAAAAGGTGAATTTATTATGGGGAACAAGGAAATGGCAGATGAGTTGAACAGGTACTTTGGATCTGTCTTCACTAAGGAGGACACAAACAATATAGTGGTGGCCAGAGGATTTGGGGTGACGGAGGAACCAGGGACGGAAAACACGGGGGGGGGTGCTGTCCCCCATGTTTTGAGAGGTGGGGGACACCCCCCCCCCCCCCAAGTTTTTGTGATCCCGATTTTAAAATCTCCGCTTACCGCAAGGCAGTGGGGGTGGGACTGATGATCGAGGGCGCGATGATTGGAGGAGGGAGACATGGCACAGACCTGCCTGGTTAACCTCTCTGGCCTTGCGGGAAATATGGCCAGCGTGGAGAAGCAGCGCTGGTGTCCCGTCAGTCCAGACAGGGCTGTAGTTTAACCCGGTGAGACAGGCAGAGTTGAGATTGAGCCTCCGAAGCCTCGCGTGTGTATGTGAGTGTGTGCATTGTGTCCCCCCGTCCCCTCCATGTTTTGATAGCGAGCTCAGCTCTTGGGAGGAACTGAAGGAAATCCACATTATGCAGAGAATGTTGTTGGATAGACTGATGGGACTGAAGGTGGATGAATCTTCAGGGCCTGATGGTCTGCATCCCAGGGTACTTTAAAAAATGGCTTTAGAAATTGTGGGTGCATTGGTGATAATTTTCCAATGTTCTACAGACTCAGGATCAGTTCCTGTGGATTAGAGGATAGCTCATGTTATCCCACTTTAAAAGGCAGGAAAGAGAAAACAGAGAATTATAGACCAGCAAGCCTGACATCGGTGGTGGGGAAGATCAATAGTCAGATTTATTCGTCAAATACACAATAAAGTGCAGTGAAATGAATTTGCCAGCAGTGGTACAATAAAAAAAGAACACACAATAAAAATTTGACACAAACATCCACCACAGCATTCATCACTGTGGGGGAAGGCACAAAGTTTAGTCAGTCCTCCTCCATTTCCCCCGTGGTCGGGACCACAACCCTTCGCAGTGGCCGCTGCGGGCGGGCAAGGTAAGTCCTGAATCGGTGCTACCCTACCGGAGACCGCGGCTTCAAGATGATGTAGGCCGCAGGCCGGCGTTCGAAGATCTAAAGTCCCCGCCGCGCCTAGAAGCACCGCAGACTGGTGTTTCAAAAGATGTTGTAGACCGCGGGCCGGCGGTCGGTGCTCTTCTCCAGGGATACCCGGCGGGGGATGCCGCTCCGGATTGTAAGTCCCCGCCGCGCCTGCACTTATTGTCTATGTGCCGCTCCCTCAGTAATGTGCGACTGTGCCAGAAATTTCAAAATGGATGAGAAATATTTCCAAAAATGATTACAGCAAATAGCAGGAACCAGGAACTGCAGATGCTGGTTTACCAAAAAAAAGTCACAAAGTGCTGGAGGAACTCAGTTGATCAGGCAGCATCTCAGGAGAACATGAAGATACACACAAAGTGTTAGAGTAACTCAGAGGGACAGGCAGTACCCCAGAATGTTGGTGGAAGTTTCGCTATATAAAGTATTAAAGTATTTAGCAAACGGGAGATCACGTGGGCCTGGGCAGACAAACATATAGGGCCAAGGAAACATTAGGCGTTAGCCTTCCTCAAAGTATGAAGCTCAGCACGACGTGAACTGACGTGATGGATATTGGTGCAGAGCGGTTACTCTAGACAAAAGCGAGCAACTTCTCCGCGACCCCCATCAGAATCTTCAGCGCCTTATTCAGTATCGAGTAGGTCATCAGAGATGATGACCCGGCTCCAAACACGGAACCAATGCCTGGGATAGAGTAAAGAACGGCTGCAATGCCTGTCACAGCAACAAGGCCTGTACACAGCCATACTATCACTTCTCTATTTATTTTTCCCAGAAGTGGCGATGGTGCTGCGGCATTCAACTCTTCCATGGACTTGCCTGTCCTGTTAGCCAATCTGCTGCGAGCAGCATCATCCAGACACAGGTATTTACGGAATTCGATTATCGCTCCAATCAAGGCCGCAATGTTACAGGCAGTAGAGAGACCGGGGACCGGGATCGCTCCCACACCTCCCGCGATAATCGCTAACATCCAGATACGTCCCTTCAACACCTCGCCTTTCTTCCGAATACTCTCCACATTATCGTTGGGAAGGGCCAGGACAAAGACAGATTCCTTTACACTTGGTAAACCATCTGCAAGTGCTTCCATTAACAGAGAGAAATCATACATATTCTTCATGAAACTGGATATCAGGAACACATTGGGATCAGGGATCCCGGCCTTTCCCAATTTACTGACGCAGTTACTCCGGATCTTTTCCATTTCTACATCTTCATCAAAGTTGTTCCGTTCTCTCCGCATTGAATCAAGGTCAGCGTCAATCTTAGAGCGGACAAAATAGAACTCCTTCCCCAGCCGCTTAATCTCCTTGGCAAGATTTGCATCACTCTCTGTGAATCGACAAGCCGACACTATGATAAAGAAATCGTATTTTTTAAATTGCATTTCCTTCAGGTAAGAACCCGCGGTGAATTGTGTAGATCCGATCCCCGGCAGGTCCCAGTAGCGGACATTGGGCAGAGTGGGATGTGAGTATCCGGTTGGCTCCATTGTAGTTTCCGTGGTCCCAACCGCAGCCGCTCCCACATCTGTGCTCCGAAGCCCTCTCATGGCGTTGATGAAGGTGGATTTTCCTGCACCCGTCTCTCCCGTCACGGCGATGTTCAGCTCGGTGTTGTCCAGTTCTTTCACCTTCTTCTCCAGCAGAGGTTTAATCTTTTCCACACCGCCCGTTTTGAACTCGGAATTCAGTTTGTTGATCTCTTCCTGTGTGAAGTATGTGGGGGTCTCAGACTGAGCCGCCTGTTGGCTGAAAGGAAACATGTTCGGTGAAAGTTTCCAGTTGAAATGAAACCAATTGAAATAAAGGACAAGCACCTTCTCTCCCTTTCCCTCTTCTCTTCCCATTGTTCCACCTGGATACACACCATTTATCCCACAATCCCGCCCTTTCCCCCTTCTCCCATCACCTTCACCTATATCCATTCCTCCAGCTTCCCATCTCACGCCTCCTCTCTTGGCCTAGGAGCGGAATTAGGCCATTCGGCCCATCTATTCCGCGAGTTCTCCTTCTCTCAGTCTTTTATCCTTATCTCAGTCACAAGATGCGGCTCGCCTGCACTCCGTTTGTTTTTTTTTCTTTTTTTGATTGTTCTTTGTCCTGTTTTAGTTATTTTTTTGTTTTATTATGTTGTGTATGTGTGTGGGGGGGGGGGGGGGGGGGGGGGGGGGGGGGAGACGCGTGTTTTTAGTCTCTTCCTTCGGGGGGATGCGACTTCTCTTGTCGTATCCCCATCTCCGTCTGCGCCGAAGCCTAATAGCGGAGCTGGCGGCCTCGGAGCTGTGGCGTTCCGGCGGCGGCGGCAGCGACGGCCCGATCTCGGAGGATCGGCCACGGGCCCGGTGGACGACATCGTCGGGAGCTCGCATGTCACAGGTTGAAAACAGACCTGTTTTCAGGAGCTCCCGCAAGAACAGCTTCGTCCGCTGGACTGGAGGGCGGCAGCTTCGACCGCCACGGGCCGCGGAGTTTGAACCGGCCCGTTCGCGACGCTTGGATTCAGCCGCGGGACTGACTTACTTACCATCACCGGCGGGGTCACAACATCCGAAGCCTGGATCGCCTCGCACAGAGGAAGAACAAGCAGGGAAGAGACAAGGATTTTAATATTTTTGCCTTCCATCACAGTGAGGAGGTGCCTGGTGAACTCACTGTGATGGATGTTAAATTTATGTTTATTGTGTGGGTTTGACATTTTTATTATATGTATGACGACAAGGCAACGAAATTTCGTTCAGACGAAAGGTCTGAATGACAATAAAGGCTACTTTGACTTTGACCATCACCGACCTCCCTTCAATCGTCAACCCCTCCCCCACCCCTCAACATCTATCAACCTATCACTTGCCTGACTGTCCTGCCCCCAATCCTCATCCAGCCGCCTCTCTCCAATCACAATCAGAGTGAAGAAGGGTCCCGACCCGAAACGCCACCTGTCCCCCAGAGATGCTGCCTGACCCGCTGAGTTACTCCAGCGCTGTGCTTGAGGTGAGGGAGGAGAGGTGGAGAAATAACATTGTGTGATGTATCCGGACATACCAGGAGCTGGCATTTTCCATTCTCCTTCTGTGTCTGCCCTTGTCTCGCCTGTGTGATGATCCAGTGGTCCCAGCACTGCCCGGGGGGGAGAGGTCTGGGCACCGGGGCTCCTCCTTGTCTTCAGTTGTGTGTGTTCTCCTAGAGGAAAGCAGAGAGGTTGCTGGCGGTTCTTTCTGTAGCAGAGGTGTATGTAAGGCAGCAAAGTATCTCCCTGTTAATCAATGTACGTCATTTGGCCCAACTGGTCCGTGCCAACACAATGCCCCATCTAAGCAGCTGTTTCATTTCCACTCGCAGTTTATGTGGAACAAAAGACGGGAATATCGCAGTAAGAAACGTGTCTAAATATTGTACACCGAACAACCCCCTCCCCCCTCCCCCATTTATTCAATCCATTGCCAGTGACCACACGCACGCGCACGCGCACACGCACACACTCACACGCACACAACAATCCATCCGGTGAATGAAAACGATGTGTACTGGAGATCAGAAATAGAAATAGTCTCAATTAGACTCAACAAGACGACTTTGAAACTGGTACGACTTGGGTGGGGAAGGATGGAGAGAGAGGGAATGGAAGGGTCACTTGAAGTTAGAGAAATCAATATTTATAGCGGTGTCAGCTGCCAATCAACATATGAGTTGCTGTTCCTGCAATTTGCGGTTTGCCTCACTCTGACAATGGATGGGGCTTACGATAGAACGGTCAGTGTGGGAATGGGCAGGGGAATTAAAGTGCTTGGCATCCGTGAGATCAGGTAGGTCCAGGCAATAGACATTAGGTGCAGGAGTTGGCCATTCGGCCCTTCGAGCCAGCACCGCCATTCGATTGATGTTGAGAGAGCTAGATAGAGCTCCTAAATATAGCGCAGTCCATTACAACATGTCCACGTTACCTGCAGGAGAGCCAGGAGTCGCGGAGATCTGGGCTTGTGGTCAGCTGCTGCCTTGCTGGAGTTTGAATGACCGGGCGTCTCCGAGTCGCTGGTTTATCTCTCAACCCAACAAATCTACGTGACTGTAGGGTGTGTGTTAACAGTGATTAGAATGGTATCTGTCACGTGATGCTATTAGCAAACACAAAACGAGGTGATATAACTGCACATTGAACTACATGGATCACATTAAACTTTGCTGGGCTTTACCTTGTTCCAAATATTATTCCCTTATCATATATATGTGCACTGTAGACGGCTTGTTTGAATCTTCCCTACTCTCAATGGGAAAAGCTTATCCACGTCCACTCTGTCTATCCCTCTCATCATTTTAAAGACCTCTATCAAGTCCCCCCTTAACCTTCTGCGCTCCAAAGAATAAAGACCTAACTTGTTCAACCTTTCCCTGTAACTTAGTTGCTGAAACCCAGGCAACATTCTAGTAAATCTCCTCTGTATTCTCTCTATTTTGTTGACATCCTTCCTATAATTGGGCGACCAAAATTGTACACCATACTCCAGATTTGCCTAACCAATGCCTTGTACAATTTTAACATTAATCCCAACTTCTATACTCAATGCTCTGATTTATAAAAGACAGCACACCAAACGCTTTCTTTACCACCCTATCTGCATGAGATTCCACTTTCAGGGAACTGTGCACAGTTATTCCAGATCCCTCTGTTCACCTGCATTGTTCAATTCCCTGCCATTTACCATGTACGTCCTATTTTGATTTGGCCTGCCAAGGTGTAGCACCTCACACTTATCAGCATTAAACTCCATCTACCATTTTTCAGCCCACTCTTCCAAATGGCCTAAATCTCTCTGTAGACTTCGAAAATCTACTTCATTATCCACAACCCCACCTATCTTAGTATCATCTGCATACTTACTAATCCAATTTAACACACCATCATCCAGATCATTGATGTACATGACAACCAACAGTGGACCCAACACAGATCCCTGTGGCACCCCACTCGTCACTGGCCTCCAACCTGACAAACAACCATCCACCATTACTCTCTGGCATCTCCCATTCAGCCACTGTTGAATCCATCTTGCTACTCCACCATTAATACCCAACAATTGAACCTTCTTAACCAACCTTCCATGAGGAACCTTGTCAAAGGCCTGACTGAAGTCCATATATACAACATCCACTGCTTTACCCTCATCAATTTCCCGAGTAACCTCTTCAAAAAATTCAAGAAGATTAGTCAAACATGACCTTCCAGGCACAAATCCATGTTGACTGTTCCTAATCAGACCCTGTTTATCCAGATGCTTATATATGTTATCTCTAAGTATCCTTTCCATTAATTTGCCCACCACTGACGTCAAACTAACAGGTCTATAATTGCTAGGTTTACTCTTAGACTCCTTTTTAAACAATGGAACAACATGCGCAGTACGCCAATCCTCCGGCACTATTCCCGTTTCTAATGACAATTGAAATATTTCTGTCATTGCCCCTGCTATTTCTACACTAACTTCCCTCAATGTCCTAGGGAATATCCTGTCAAGACCTGGAGACTTATCCACTTTTATATTTTTCAAGTGTCAGTACTTCCTCTTCTTTGAATCTCATAGTTTCCATAGCTACTGTACTTGTTTCGCTTACCTCACATAATTCAATATCCTTCTCCTTGGTGAATACCAAAGAAAATAAATTGTTCAGTATCTCCCCCATCTCTTTTGGCTCTGCAGATAGTTGTCCACTCTGACTCTCTAATGGACCAATTTTATCCCTTGTTATCCTTTTGCTATTAATATAGCTGTAGAAACCATTTGGATTTACTTTCACCTTACTTGCCAAAGCAACCTCATATCTTCTTTTAGCTTTTTTAATTTCTTTCTTAAGATTGTTTTTACATTCTTTATACTCCTCAAGCACCTCATTTACTCCATGCTGCCTATAACTATTGTAGATCTCTCTCTTTTTCCGAACCAAGTGTCCAATTTCCCTTGAAAACTATGGCTCTTTCCAATTTTGCCAGACAAGCTGGGCAGTCTGCTCTGGGAACTACGCCACCGGATCCATCGAGTCCTTTCCCTGCAGTGCCTGCAGGACGTTCCGTGCTGACCACTGCCCGATCGACTTGTGGTCAAAGGTGTTGGTCCGGAAGAACCTTTCCACAGACGACTGGTACAATGCGTGGCACCTGCGCCAGGCCCATCCTTCGCAAAACCAGGGACAGGTGGAACCTCAGCAGGTAATGACACCTGGTGCCCACGTGCCTTGGCTCTCAACAATCGGCCTGATGTAGCCTCACACGAAGGTGGCATTGGGCACGCTTTTACCCCCGTTGTCTGCGATGCCACTTGAGTTACTCCAACACTTCGGTTTAACCAGCATCTGTTGTTGGTGTTGTTAGGATTAGGTTATTCAATATTGTCACACGTACCGAGGAACAGTGAAAAGCTTTATTTTGATAACTAAACTGATCTGATATACCACAAATGTATACAATAGTTCAAACTGAAGTACAACAGGTTCTCCCGTGATCTGCGTGAGTTTTCATTGAGATCTTCGGTTTCCTCCCGCATTCCCAAGACGTACAGGTCTGTAGGTTAATTGGCTTGATTTAAAAAAAAAAGAAGAATGTAAAATTGTCCAATGTGGTGGCTTGGCGATATTCAGAGTACTGCCCTCCCCACTACAACAATTCAGAAGGTTGCGCTGCCGTCAACATCTGGGCCAGTGAGAGAGTTGCAGAACCGCCCCTTTCCGGGAAAATGCTGGGTTTCACTTTCAGTCGAGCTGTTCCACTCCACATCCCCGCAGTGAGCGAGGCGGCGCTGAAACAGTCTGATCCCGGATCGGGACGGTAGTGCAGTCGGTGAGTTGCAAGGTTGCCCCGTCACAAGGTGAGTGTGTGGACCCCGCTCCTGCCCCGCTGGTCTCGCCGCTGCTGGTCGCTGCTTTAGCCCGTGTTGCTGAGTCGCATTGTTCAGTGGGGTGGAGAGGGTGGGTGAGAGGAGGCCCCGGGAGAGGGATGTACACAGTCCCCGAACAGTAGGGACCCGGAGCGGGGAGAACAAGCGGCTTGGCGGTACCTGACCCCCGGGAACTGTTTGGGGCCTGCGGGTGGTGACGGAACTCAGCATTGTGGGCGGGGGTTTAGAACAAAGAAAAGTACAAATTAGTCCGCGCTTAACATGATTCCAAAATAAACTAAGTCCCCTTCCTGCATGTGACCCATGTCCCTGAATACCCTGTATATCCATGTGTCTCTCCAAAAGCCTCTCTATTCCCACAAGTATATCGACCATCTCCAGTCTCGACACTAACCACCCCTTGTGTAAAAAACTTAGCTCCGCACATCTCCGTTAAACATAGAAACATAGATGCAGAAGGAGGCCATTCGGCCCTTCGAGCCAGCACCGCCATTCATTGTGATCATGGCTGATTGTCCCCTATCAATAACCCGTGCCTGCCTTCTCCCCATATCCCTTGACTCCACTAGCCCCGAGAGCTCTATCTAACTCGTTGCCCCTCTCACGTTAAAGCTGAAGCATTGAAAGCCACATCTCCAGATGTGGGGTTTGTGGACCCGCGGGATTAGGGAGTGGATTAGAAAGTGGGAGAACATGGACTAGTGTGGACGGGTGATCGAAGGTCGGCATAGCCTCGGTGGGCTGAAGAGCCTGCTTCCAAGCTGCATGTCTGACTTTAAATCTAAAACTGAGATTGGGGCGTGTTGCTGAGTGTCTGTGTGTTGCTGTTCACGGGTCTCTGTTACACTGGTGGAGTTTGTGTGAGTGAAGTCAGAATGTGCCTCACACTGTCTGATTTCAGTCTCTCCCCGCCAGTCTCAGCCAGAGTTATACATAATCATCAGGATTTAGCTCCAGTTCCTCAGGACACAGAGTCTTTGAGTCAGAATCAGAGAGCCCAAGCAAGAAAACAGGCCCTTCGGCCCACCTGCCCATGCCAACAAAATGCCCAAAGTCCACTAGTTCCACATGCCTGTATCAAGTTCATCCCTCTAAACCTGGACTGGAGGACTGTGACTAGTGGCGTGCTACAACGTTCAGTGCTGGGACCATTACTGTTTGTCATCTAGATCAATAATTTGGATGAGAACATACACAGCAAGGTCAGCAAGATCGCAGATGAGACAAAAATGGGTTGTACTGCAGATAATGAAGATGCATGTAAAACATTACAGCAGGATCTTGATCGGTTGGCACGGTGGGCTGAGGAATGGGTGATGAAATTTAATACAGAGAAATGTGAGGTGTTGCATTTTGGAAAGTCTAACATGGGCAGGATCTACACGGTGAATGTTGGGGCTCTGGCAAGTGTTGTAGACCAGAGGGACCTAGGAGTACAGGTGCATGGTTCCGTGAAGGTGGAGTCGCAGGTAGATCAGGTGGTCAAAAAGGCTTTTAGCTCATTGGCCTTCATCATTCAGCATATTGAGTATAGATGTTGGGAGGTCATAATGCAGTTATAGAAACATAGACAATAGGTGCAGGAGTAGGCCATTCGGCCCTTCGAGCCTGCACCGCCATTCAATATGATCATGGCTGGTCATCCAACTCAGTATCCTGTACCTGCCTTCTCTCCATACCCCCTGATCCCTTTAGCCACAAGGGCCACATCTAACTCCCTCTTAAATATAGCCAATGAATTGGCCTCAACTACCTTCTGCGGCAGAGAATTCCACAGATTCACCACTCTCTGTGTGAAAAATGTTTTCCTCATCTCGGTTCTAAAAGATTTCCCCCTTATCCTTAAACTGTGACCCCTTGTTCTGGACTTCCCCAACATTGGGAACAATCTTCCTGCATCTAGCCTGTCCAACCCCTTAAGAATTGTGTAAGTTTCTATAAGATCCCCCCACAATCTTCTAAATTCTAGCGAGTACAAACCGAGTCTATCCAGTCTTTCTTCATATGAAAGTCCTGACATCCCAGGAATCAGTCTGGTGAACCTTCTCTGTACTCCCTCTATGGCAAGAATGTCTTTCCTCAGATTAGGAGACCAAAACTGTACGCAATACTCCAGGTTTAGTCTCACCAAGACCCTGTACAACTGCAGTAGAACCTCCCCGCTCCTATACTCAAATCCTTTTGCTATGAATATAAGATGTTGTTGAGGCCACATTTAGAGTATTGTGTTCAGATCTTGGCACTATGTTGTAGGAAAGACATCAAGTTGGAAAGGGTATGTCATGGTTATGAGACTCAGGATTGGGTAAGATGACACAGACACGGAGAATTCTTCAAGAAGACGAAAGCCTTTATTTGCAAACATCGGCTGGAACATTCAGAGATGACACCACCTGTCCGTTCACTAATTTACAGAAACAGGCAGCTTTTTATTACAATTTCCCAGCCATATCTCTTCTACTTTATCTTGCATGCTGTACTCCTCTTGCATCAATCTATCTTCGATTCTAATATTCTCTGTCTCGCCACCATTAACTTCCGACCTTGCTTCAGTCTTATTAAACTTTACATTTCCCCTCCTATCTCTTCCCCCTTCGCCACCGTTATATTCCATCTGTTACTTTAATCTCCCAGCGATGTCTACTTCTCCACCATTAGGTTCCAGCTTCAACCAAGGTTACACACACCATATTATAATGTTACATATTAGTTTATAGGTTTAGTACAAAGATACAAATGCATTTATTAAGAATACAAAGATGCAAAAGTAGAAATAAGTAACTTGTTTAGTGCCTTGTATACTAGATCAATGATTTAATTAAGTGCTGCTAAATTGCTAACAATCTCGTGAGGCTAGGTAAAATAAGGTGATGTCTGATTACGTAAAATAGCTGACATCTGCTGCTATGATAAATGTTTTAATTAAGTACTGCTATATATTCTTCTATATAACTTCCATAGGTACAGAGAAGATTTACGAGGATGTTGCCAGTACTCGAGGGTGTGAGCTGTACGGAGAAGTTGAGTAGACTGGGACTCCATTTGTTGGAGCACAGGAGGATGAGGGTGATCTTATTGAGGTGTATAAAATCATGAAAGGAATAGATTGGGTAGACACACAGTCTCTTGCCCAGAGTTGGGGAATCAGGAACCAGGTTTAAGGTGAAGGGGAAAAGATTTAATAGGAATCTGATGAGTAACTTTGTAACACAAAGGGTGGTCGAGGGTGTATGGAATGAGCTACAGAGGAGGTAATTGAGGCAGGGACTATTGCAACAGGTAAGAAACAATAAGACAGGTCCATGGATAGTTTAAGAAGGACTTGCAGATGCTGGTTTAAACCGAAGATAGACACAAAAAGCTGAAGAAGGGTCTCGACCCGAAACGTCACCCATTCCTTCTCTCCAAAGATGCTGCCATTCCCGCTGAGTTACTCCAGCTTTTTGTGTCTATCTTAGGGACATGGATAGGATAGGTTTGGGGTATATGGGTGAAAAGAGATAGTGTAGATAGGACATGTTAGTCAATATGGGCAAGTTGGGCCGAAGGGCCTGTTTACAAACTGGGTGACTTTAAGACTATGATGATCAACCTTTCCTATCCATGTACCTGTCCAAATGTATTTTAAATGCAGTTATAGTGCCCGCCTAAACTACCTCCTCTGGAAACTCGTTCCATACACCCACCACCCTCTGTGTGGAAACAGTTGCCCTTCAGGTTCCTGTTAAATCTTTTCCCTTTTCACCTTAAACCTAGGTCCACAGGATTTTGATTTTTCTACTCTGGGTAAAGTTGTGCAGTTACCGTATCTATTCCTCGTATGACTGTACACACCTCTAGAAGATCACCCTCATCCTCCTGCGCCTCAAGGAATAGCCTTCCTCAACCGCTCCCTGTAGCTCAGCCCTTAATGCCTGGCAACATCCTCATGAATCTGAATAGCATTTTTCCCAGATTATGTCTTTATTTGTGGATCTATCTCTCCCCAGGAATAACATGGCCCAGTCAATGCTGCCCAAGTACTTCAGCGACACGGAGATGAGGAGCCTGCAGACCGGGTACAGTAACGGAGATGTGGCGTCACCGATACTGCGGATAAAGGGGGTGGAGGATTCGGGCAATGTGCCGATTAACATCGCAGTGTTGGGAGACGGCGGGGCCGGCAAATCCACCTTCATCAACACCATGAGGGGTGTCCGCAGTGGCGACCAGGGAGCGGCTCCGGTGGGGGGTTATGAAGCCAGTGTGAATCCAGTGGGATATCCCTACCCCTCTCTGCCCAATGTCCAGCTCTGGGATCTGCCCGGATCCAACTCACTCGGCTTTGAGATGAGCCGCTACCTGAAGCAGGTGCAGTTTGAAAGCTATGACTTTTACATCATCGTGTCCCAGTCCCGCTTCAGAGAGAGTGACGGGGAACTCAGCAAAAAGATTCAGCAACAGGGGAAAGGTTTCTACTACATCCGCTCCAAGATCGACAATGACGCCTATTCCATGCAGATGCAGGGCACTGACTTCGGGGAAGGGCAGCGACAGATCCGCCAGGATTGTCTCAACAACTTCCATCGGGTCAGCGTTGACCCACCGGCCATTTTCCTGATCTCCGGTCTGGAGGTGACAGGATATGATTTTCCCAAATTACAAAATGCCCTCGCCAGTGATCTCCCGAAGATAAAATCAACCGCCATCCGTCTGGCAATCCCAAGGATGAGGCAGGAAATACAGAGGCCCAGACGCCAGATACTGATGTGGAGAATCGGGATCTGTGTCTTGCTGACAGGGCCACTGGGCGTATTGCTGGCCCCACGCTTTCCTATCTTCTCTGCTGCTCTGTTCATGGTTTCTGGGTGGATACATCTCCGGAGACAGCTGGGCATCAGTGAGCGGGAGCTGGGAATCCTGTCCAGGGCAGTGGCCAAGCCCGTGTCACTACTGAAAGCCGCCATGGACCGACCCTCACCACACAAGTGGCAGGTGTTGGTCCCCAAGTTGCTGCTGGGGGCGGTGACACTGGGCTGTACAGTGGTGGGGTGCACAGGCAGGGACTCTCTGTTTCGCTGGCCCAATGACAGCCCTGTCCCACTCTGGCTGTGTGGTGCAGGGTCCTCGATGGCGCTTACCTTCCTGTTTCTGAAGGATTATCTGGACAGCCGTTTGCGATCAGTTGAACACCTCGCCAATAGCGCGTTAGACTAGACGAGTCATTAGCGTTAGCTCAGTGGCCCTCATACACCTTGCACTGCAATGTCATAGAAACATAGAAAATAGGTGCAGGAGTAGGCCATTCGACTCCTCGAGCCAGTACCAACATTCAATATGATCACGGCTGATCATCTAAAATCAGTACCCCGTTCCTGCATTTTCCCCATATCCCTTGATTCTGTTAGCCCCAAGATCTAAATCTAAATCTGTTAAACATCCAGTAAATTGACCTCCACTGCTTTCTGTGGCAGAGAATTCCACAGATTCACAACTCTCTGGGTTAAAGTTAGCCCGTCCAAGCCCTTACGAATTTTATATGTTTCTATGTTCCCTTCTCATCCTTCTAAATTCCAGTGAATACAAGCCCAGTCGACCCATTCTTTCATCATATGTCACTCCCACTACCCCGGGAATTAACCCGGTGAAACTACGCTGCACTCCCTGAAAATGAAGTGCAATGGGGGTCCTTGTACACCGGCCCCTGAAGGTAAACATGCAGGTACAGCAGGCAGTGAAGAAAGCTATTTGCATGTTGGCCTACATACCATGAGGATTTGAGTATAGGAGCAAGGAGGTCCTGCTGCAGTTGTACAGGACCCTGGTGAGACCACACCTGGAATATTGTGTACAGTTTTGGTCTCCCTAATTTGAGGAAGGACATCCCTGTTACTAAGGCAATGCAGTGTAGGTTTACGAGATTGATCACCGGGATGGCGGCACTGTCATATGAGGAAAGAGTGGGCTTGTATTCACTGGAATTTAGAAGGATGAGAGGGGATCTTATAGAAACGCATAACATTATAAAAGGACTGGACAAGCTAGATGCAGGAAAAATGTTCCCAATGATGGGGGAGTCCAGGCGTCACAGCCTAAGAATAAAGGGGAGGCCATTGAAAATTGAGATGAGAAAAACTTTTTCACCCAGGGAGTTGGGAATTGTGGAATTCTCTGCCACAGAAGGCAGTGGAGGCCAATTCACTGCATGACTTTAAAAGAGAGTTAGATATAGAGCTATAGGGGCTATCGGGATCAAGGGATATGGGCAGAAGGCAGGCACAGGTTACTGATTGCGGATGATCAGCCATGATCACAATGAATGGTGATGTTGGTTCGAAGGGCCAAATGGCGTCCTCCTCCATCTATTTTCTATATTTCTATAATCGACTCAAGCATCTTCCCCACTGCCGATGTAAGGCCAACTGGACTATTATTCCCCGTTTTCTCACACCCTCCTTTCTTAAAAGTGGGGTTACATTGGCAACCCTCCAGTCCACAGGAACTGATCCAGAGTCGACAGAACATTCCAATGCATCCACAATTTCTAGGGCCACCTCCTTGAGTACTCTGGGATGCAGACCATCAGGCCCTGGGGATTTATCTGCCTTCAGTCCCATCAGTTTACCCAACACCATTTCCTGACTAATGTGGATTCCCTTCAGTTCCTCCCTCCCAATAGATCCTCGGTCCCCTAGTATTTCTGGGAGATTGTTTGTGCCTTCTTTAGTGCAGACAGAACCAAAGTACTTGTTTAACTATTCTGCCATGTCCTTGTTTCCCATTATAAATTCACCTGTTTCTGACTGTAAGGGACTTCCTTGGATTTCACTCTATCCTTAATTATCCTCATTAGCCACGGTTGAGCCGCCTTCCCCGTTTTATTTTTTCTCCAGACAGGGATGAACAATTTTTGTAATTCATCCATGCGATCTTTAAATCTTTGCCATTGCATCTCCACCGTCAATCCTTTAAGTATCATTTGCTAGTGTATCCTAAAATTCCCGTCATCGGTTGCCTTTCTTTAAGTTCAGGACCCTAGTCTCTGAATTAACCATGAATCACACCATATTATGGTCACTGTTGCCCATTAGGCTTTACACAACAAGATCGCAGTCTGATCCTTCCTCATTACATAATACCCAGTCTAGAATGGCCTGCCCTCTAGTCCGTTCCTGTACATATTGGCTCAGAAAATCATCCCTTATCTATATTACTAAAAGTCTGATCTTGACCACTTCCTGGTCTGTATATTGATTTTAGAAAAAACGCTGCCACTTACAGCTGTGATTTTGGCCATCGTACTCAGAGTCCCACACCGCTGCGCACGACAAGAGGATTTTTCCCATCGATGAAAAATAAAATAGTTATTAGTTTTTCAAAAATGTTGCGATGCTCTCTCCTGAAGGCCACACCCCTTCCGGAGTACTATAAAAACCAGAAGTGTTGAGTGCCTCCATCAGTCTCTGCAAGATGGGGGAGCGAGAGGGTCACGTCTCTGTCTGAGCTGTGAATAACACTGAACACATGTCTACTAAACTGTGAGTGGTTTTACTGACCTGTCAGTGCCCTTAATGTGGTTTGCAAATGCTAAAGCTGTTTTGCCTTTGGTTTGGAAATGTTAAAGTTGCCTTGCCTAATTGAAGTGGCCTTGCCTAATTGAAGTGGCCTTGCCTAATTAAAGTTGCCTTGCCTAATTAAAGTTGCCTTGCTTAATTAAAGTTGCCTTGCCTAATTAAAGTTGCCTTCCCTATATAAAGTTGCCTTCCCTAATTAAAGTTGCCTTGCTTAATTAAAGTTGCCTTCCCTCATTAAAGTTGCCTTGCCTTCTATATAATTAAAAGTCTAATCTTGACCTGTTTGCGTTTAGATTGATTTTAGAAAAAAAGCTACCACGTATGGCTGTAATTTTTGGCCATCTTACTCAGAGTCCCCCTCTTCTCCTCAGGTGCAGTGGATTTTTCTCAGCGATGAAAAATAAAAGGGTTATTATGTTTAAAAAATGTTGAGATTCTCTCTCGTGTCAATCATGCCATGAAGGCCACGCCCCTTCTGGTGGGAGGGTTGAGGGACTATAAAACGCAGAAGTGTGGGCGTGGCTCAGTCTCTGCATGATGCAGGAGGGAGAGGTCACGACTCGCTGTCTTTAGTGGCCTTGCACCCTGCTTGAAGTGGTAAAAAACTGCACTTGAATTTGGTGGTCTTGCACCCTGCTTGAAATGGAATTTCAAGGAATAGCCGTGAGTCAACTCCCAGTCCACCAGCCGTGAGTGAGTGAGCTGCCAGCACATCAGGCTTGAGTGATTGAGCCATCAGCCCAATAATCCATTCGGCCCACAATGTCCATTACTAGCCCTCTGGAAACCAGTCCCTTCAGCCCACAACACCCAAACTAGCGCTCCAGAATGCCCCCCACTGGCCACCTATATTGGAATTGGTGGATAGGTGGAATATTGCATTGGGTGACCAGCCCGCCCGTGTGATGCTGGGACCCAACGGGTCCCACTTAGTCTGGTACATTCCTAAATTCCTCCTCCTCAGTCCTGTTACCGATTTGGTTGGTCTAATCTATATGTAGATTAACGGCCCACTGTCTCCTTGCATTGGTTCCCATCCTCCTGCCCTGTTAGATAAATCGTGACCTTTATGACACTTTCTTTCCCTTTAACTGCACATAGACGCTTCCACATGTAGTGGGAAATAATGTGCTAGCCTGGCAGGACACAACACTGAGTTACTCCCCCTTTATTAAAGTATAAATCTATTCACGTAGAAATAGCCGAGAGTGTACTATTGGTTATATTTCGCTTCCAATCATGTTTTTAAGTGACACAAGCAGAATTGAGCCATTCGGCCCATCGAGTCTACTCCGCCATTCAATCATGGCTACTCTATCTCTCCCTCCTAACCCCATTCTCCTGCCTCCTCCCTGCCCCCTTGACACCCGTACTAATCACAAATCCATCTAACAGCCTTGAAAATGTCCATTGACTTCTGTGGCAATGAGTTCCATAGATTCGCCTGTTCAATCACCTGCTGCCTGCTGTTCACGGGCCATTCCCGTTGTGATCCACTGCTGTGAACACTGTTTAGACGTAGTCAACCTCATGGGTCTGGGGGCAACAGTACAACACTGTGCCCCAATGCCTATTCAAGTGAGTCATTTCCACAGAGTTGTTACTGAATGTACAGACATTTCCATTGCTTGCTGTTGTCAATAAATACATTAAATCTTACACCACAGTGTTGTCATCTGTTGAATGCAGCGGCTTCTATTAACCTGCAACATCCCTTCCACCATGTTTAACTATCCCGCTCTGTCCCCAGCGATCAGGTGGGGGATGGGGGAAAGGACGGTCCTAACAGGAAATGGTCCCAGAATCGGGCTGAGACAGGACCATCTACATACAGCGCCAGATGTGGCCCCGGGGGCCAGGGTTGACCTGGGTCCGGTGTCCGGCCACATCTGGCCGCATCAGTGACTCGCCGTGGGGCAACTGTCTCTGCATCGCTCCATTAATCTCCTTCCTTCCACCATGCTGTTGAGAAAGCTACTTATCTTAACTACTAAACCAGGTTCGCTTCTTAATAAACAGACACCACACAAACTGTTTGGTAGACCAGTTCAAAACTTTACTTAACATCGGCCGATGGAAGGGAGCGAGAATTCCAGTCAAGTGACCAACACAGACACTTGACTGTGCTCAGCCACCTTCACTTAACAACAGAATTACATTGCCTTAAATAGGGTTTTTTTGTCCCCTTATCACATTCCACAGACATTAGTCATGGTCAGAAGTACTGGAAAAGTTTTCCACAGAATGCATCACATCAAACCTTTTTTTTACATGGTACAAGATATACTAAAAACATTGTATATCTTCTTTGTCACTTGGTCCCTCATAAACATAGGCCATCTGCTTCATTGCATCCTCCCCCATAAACATTGGTCATTTGGTTTATGGCATCTCACTTCAAAGATTTGACCAGCTATCTCTCTAGCTGCTCCTCTGCCTGTCACTTGGGAGACAATGTTATAGGATTTATTATCTCACACACACTCACAACCTAAGGCAAGCCTAATTTGACACTAAATATAAGCTGTAAGCTAGCCCAGAAACCAATTTAATATCTTCTTATATTTTTAACTAAAACTCGGCTTCATCATTCCATCCTTTTATCAAAATTTTGATAACAACTACAGTCCTTCCTGAGTACATATGAAAGACCATAAGCATCTCATCAGACAAATTAATAGTACACTAGTAACACAATCAATTCATAGTGGACAATCGTTTCACAAGTCCCTCCAAACATTTTAAATGGCCACCAACATCCCCCGGACGTGACACTAATATACTACCATAGGACAGGAAAAGGATCATAAAAATTGCTCAGCCTTTATTCGGCTTCATTTGGAATTCCCTGTGTGCTGGTGTAACTGGTTCATGCTTCTCTTGTGTGGCACTGCATTTGCAACATAACAATGCCCTGTCACAAATATACTGTTTCCTTAAAATACACCAGTGCCTTGGTTGTGGCAAAAACAGGTAGATTTAACTGGCCTTTGCAGACCTCTTACTGTCTGTAGTCAGGGTATCTTTGCTGCGCTTGTCATGTTTGACTTCAATCTTGTTTAAAAGGAGGTGTGTACCATCCTTTAAATGTGGGTTAGTCCGCAAGTTTGCCATTCTGAAGAAAGTTCAGTCCATGTGGGCTGGGCCACCCCAGAATAAAGGGACATCAATAGCCCATCGTCCTTGTTTCCACAAACTGTTCACAGTCAATCAAATGTATCCAGCGATGATGATCTTCAATCTTTACAGCAGTTCATGTTGTTAGCAACACTTGGTTGTTCTTTTCAATACAGTTTCAATTTCTTCTTGTCCCAGCACCCCCGTCATCGTATAGCTTTTATGGCTCCCAGCAAAGCTCCTCCAACCTGGGAATGTAGATCTGGCAAGACATGGGTTAATTGCTGACCATACATAATTAGTTAATTGCACAGGGCCTGTAGGTGGCTTCCCCCCACTCTCCAGGGGGTGGACAGAGCAGCATTTCCTGTATCAATAAAAAGTTGTGAATCTTGTTCACCAGCTGAGTTTCTCCAGCACTTTTGTCTACCTTTGATCCTTCATGTTCCTTCCTAACACTTCCCTGTGAATTTATTCTTTAATCTGATTATCTCCGAAGAGGCTCTCCCCACCTAAATATTCAATTCTCCAAATATGTTCTCTTCCCCAATCTACTTTATCTTCTCACCTTTTGTCCCTCATTGTGAGTTCCCTCAAACCTCCTTTTTTAAGTCATAAAACAATTTTTTCATCTACCTTCATTTCTCTCACACAGCACATGCTACAGCAACATCTTTTTGTTTGCTTAAAAACAGTAATCTTGCTTCATTTGCATTTTAAAAGACAACCTCTGTTATCATATCAAAACAATCTTTTCCAAAAGAACTCATTCAGAATCAGTAATCAATAATACATTTACTTTTCGCTGTAATTTTGACATTTCCAATCTCATTTAACACTTTAATCGGGATGAGTCTTTTTTTTTTAAACTTGGTTCAAAAGATTTATAATCAACCAACACACTTTATCCATCGAGTATAGCTCCGCACCCCATTCATGCCTGTTTCTTAACTTTAAAGGACAAACTTCTTAAAGCGACACACAACTTTGCACATTGCTTCGAATTTCACACATTCCACATACAAAAAACATTGTTTTACAAGCAGTACATATACAAAAACATTGTTTTACCAGCAGTATATAATATTTCATCTTCATAGACATCTCTTTGTAATTTACTTTCCCTTTTTCTGACAAGACTTCTGTTTACCAAAATCCTGGTTACCTAACCCTAATTGGACATTGATCCAGATCATGATTAGTCAGACTCCCCTTGACTTTTCAGTCTCCCTATCCTATCCTCATTTCTCCATTGAATTTTCCTTCATCCCCAATTTTTTATAACATAGTTGCTTGTCAGAAAAAGGATTTACCTCCGGGGTAATTTTGTTTTGCAATCCCCATTGACTCTTTCCACCATCCCAGATACCTGTGGGTGGTGTGTACAGTGAATTGCTGTTGGATATTAAAATGTGCACATTTTTCCTTAGTAATAGTGGTTGGTAGAGCTTTACTCCACCTACTAAATAAATCTAAAATCACTACGCAATATTTATAACACTGGGCCCTTGGCATTTCAATAAAATCAACCTGTATGCATTCAAACGACCATTATGGCATTGGCGTCACCCCTGAGGGTATCCTAATTGGTTTGCCTGGATTATTTCATTAGCAAATTTTACATTCAGAGGCCTGCCACCACATTTCCTTTGTTATCCTATCATTCCCTCCTTACCAGCATGGGTAAGACGGGTAAAAATGTATCGTTATACACCAACTTGTCCAAGCGGGGTGTGCTGAATCAATGGCACAGCCCACTTGTTTCCATAGTTATTATTATATACAAGAGGCGTCCCTCTGTAATGTACATACCTCCCTCATATCTGGCAGGACCGTTCTATTTGCTAGTATCTGTTTACCAGATGTCACCACGCATTTGGATGTACAGGCTGCTTGCTTGGATACACTATCGGCAATCGGCAAAAGGTAATCTTTTGCTATAGGGTCCCCAGCACCAGTGTGTGCAGTACATTTAATAATGACCAGCTGTTCTGGTAGCATCAATGCCTTAACAAATTACACACAGAAAGGGATTCCCGTGCTCCCAATCCTGGAGAGCTTTGTAAGGTCAGAACTTCAAGTTATAGGGATGTTACTGACGGAACTGTCCCAGGTACAGATGCCATTGCTACTGGTAGACATCTCTCAAGATTATCTAACTCCTCATCTTCATTACCAAATAGGGTCGTCGTGCCAGACATGAAGTCTCCTCCAGAGGATTTACCAGTACTGGGTTTATTTTTTACTAACCATCACCTGTTTCTCACCTCCTGCCTGTCTTTTAATTCTATTCTCTTGTTCCTCTGCCCACTGGCATTCTAGTTGCAATAATTTCCATCCTTTCCTAGTGCTATCCTAGTTTCTTAACTCTATCTAGCAAAGTTACAAAATTGTGAGATTTTTAAAAAATCAAATCTGCAATTTATCCCATCAGATAAAGCATAACAATAAGTTTAATTTGACACCTAATTCACTTTCATATCTCAAGTAATAAAAAAGTTATGGCCATTTTCATACTCGGAAATTAGCATCTTGTTCCCTATTGATTTTCTATGGACATAACAAAAAAAAACTGTGATCATGGACCGTCAAAAGCCCATAACCTTCTTAAAAATTAAGAGAACTGAATGAAATTTTCAGTGATCATAGATTGAACCATTCTGACACAAATATAAAATAATCTTACTTGGATGACCTGAAATAAAAGCATATAATTAGTTAGTTACCCAATTGTAGCTAATTTCAAACTTCAATTACTAGATCTAAACATATATCTATTTCTTAATAAATGATTAACATTTTTAAATAGCCTAAGTGTCCAAATTATATTCACAAATAATTCACAATAAAACATGATTTTTAAATCTCATTTACATCAATTTATAGGCCAAATGGAAGGAATTTAGTGTTCAATTGCTGTAAATTAAAGTCTATTTTAAATCGGCTTTCTAGTGGGTTCCTGTGAAGAAAAATACTGCGGGATATAAAAAGCCCAAAATGAGCTACTCGCTATAGAAAACTTTATTTACAGGGTTCTTAAGAAGCCCCTTTTAATGTAAACATAAAGTACATACCGGTACTTGTTTGCTTTATAAAACCCTGGGACTGCGAGAGGTCGCGGATCTAGAGAATGACCTCCAAACTACTACAACCACCATACAAGGCCATAAAAACCAATAACACCCTTTGCGACGGGGTCCCCCAGCGATTCTCCGTCAATGATTCACTAGGCTGAACATTTTCGACTGCAACAGCCCAGTAAAAATCGCGTTTTAAACCTGCCCCCTCTAAACAGCGCCAAAAGCACGCACACGGCCTGGGCAGATTCTCATTGACGATTCAGGTAGGTTTTGTAACATACCTACTCTATCCCCTTCTTACATGCAGTATCCATCCAACTTCGAACTCTACTCTCCTCATGCTTCTCCTCTGTTCCTGATTTCCATGTTTTAATTCCTTTCTTCCATTTCTTTCCTGTCTTCCTTTCCCATATCAACACCTCTGCTTATTTAATTGTCTCAACATTCCATGTGCCCCCTACTGGCCAGGCATCATCCCCTAACCGTTTGGTCAACTTGTAACTTAACATTCTAAATTTCTTATTATACTTAGGATTCAAATAACACATATATTGGACCGGTATCCAGAGCATTCCCCATAGATAGATAGAAAGAAAGAGAGAGAGAAAATACTTCTTAATTCCGAATAGTTCCAAATATATCAACCAGGCCGACTCGCTACCCGAGACCCCAGTTTCTCAATTTGGCTGACTTTTTTTAACTCTTTAATATACGACCCAAGTGTCTCAACGAAGCCGACTTACTAACCAAGACCCCCGTTTCTCAACCTGGCAGACGTCTTAACTCTTAAAATAAGCCCCAGGTGTCTCAACGAAGCAGACCCGCGAACCGGGACCCCCGTTTCTCAACCTAGCAGACTTCATAATTCGTTAATATACAACGCCACTTATTTCTCAATCCGACAACGCTTCGGATGTCTCAATAAGCCAGACACACACCTCAACCCCCGTATCTCAACCCGACAAATCACGGATGTCTCAACGAGGCCGATGAGCCCTTAGTAGAGAGAGAAAAAGAAAACAAAGAGAGATAGACAGAGAGAGGAACCACTCACGTCCTTCTTAACAATATACATAAGACCTTTCTTAAAAATACATGCACAATTCTGTCTGAAAAATACATACACAATCCCTTCTTAAAAAAAAACCATATAAAGCCCAACTGGTCTTACCTTAGTCTGTTTCTAAGAACCTCGGCAGGGAACCAAGTCAACCTCTGATGAAGGATCACAGACGTTCCCGGGAGTTTCTAGGGAGTCGGTCTTACAAGGGGGCCGATAGAGCTCAGTTATCTCCCTTCCAATCCCGGCAACCTCCGCAACCGCTTGCACAGTCAGCCGTTGATGTGGTCCCAGCGAGGCCTGCATAACTACGCCAATGAAAAAGCTACTTATCTTAACTACTAAACCAGGTTCGCTTCTTAATAAACAGACACCACACAAACTGTTTGGTAGACCAGTTCAAAACTTTACTTAACATCGGCCGATGGAAGGGAGGGAGAACTCCAGTCAAGTGACCAACACAGACACTTGACTGTCCTCAGCCACCTTCTCTTAACAACAGAATTACATTGCCTTAAATAGGGTTTTTTTTGTCCCCTTAGCACATTCCACAGACATTAGTCATGGTCAGAGGTACAGGAAAAGGTTTCCACAGAATGCATCACATCAAACCTTTTTTTTACATGGTACAAGATATACTAAAAACATTGTATATCTTCTTTGTCACTTGGTCCCTCATAAACATAGGCCATCTGCTTTATTGCATCCTCCCCCATAAACATTGGTCATTTGGTTTATGGCATCTCACTTCAAAGATTTGACCAGCTATCTCTCTAGCTGCTCCTCTGCCTGTCACTTGGGAGACAATGTTATAGGATTTATTATCTCACACACACCCACAACCTAAGGCAAGCCTAATTTGACACTAAATATAAGCTGTAAGCTAGCCCAGAAACCAATTTAATATCTTCTTATATTTTTAACTAAAACTTGGCTTCATCACTGTCCTGGCTACTTCAGAGAGTCTGGCCAATTCTGTCCACTGGTTGCAGAAACAAAGAACTGCAGATGCTGGTTTATGCTGGAGTAACCCAGCGGGTCAAGCAACATCATGGCCTTTTGTTACCTGCAATTCCCTCCCCACTGCTTTCCAATTGAAGAAGGGTCCCAACCTGAAACATCCCCTACCCATGTTCTCCACAGATGCTGCCTGACCCGCTGAGTTACTCCAGCACTCTGTCTATCCGCTGGTTGGTCGGGTGACGGTCCGCCACAGTGGAGATTAGTCACTGTCTTTGTAATAATGATGTCTCTCCCTTCACATTTCATTTTAATCTCACGCTGCTGGTTCTTGTACGGACCCGGATCTCCGCTCCATCACCAGCCAATGTGGCCCAGTCTTTGATTTAACGTGTGCATCGGAAAGACCTGCAGTCTTGACCCGAAACATCACCAATTTCCTTCTCTCTAGAGATGCTGCTTGTCCCACTGAGTTATAGTCATAGTGTGATACAGTGTAGATACAGGCCTAACTTGCCCATACCGGCCAACAAGGTCCCATCTACACTAGTTCCACCTGCATGCGTTTGGTCCATATCCCTCCAAACCTGTCCTATCCATGTACCTGTCTTAACTGTTTCTCAAACGTTGGGATATTCCCAGCCTCAACTACCTCCTCTGGCAGCTCGTTCCATGCACCCACAACCCTCTGTGTGAAAAAGCTACCCCTCAGATTCTTATTCAATCTTTTCCCCTTCACCTTGAACCTTTGGCCTCTGATCCTCAATTCCCCTACTCTGGGCAAGAGACTGTGCATCTACCTGATCTATTCCTCATGATTTTATACACCTCTATAAGATCACCCCTCATCCTCCTACACTCCAAGGAATAAAGACCCAGTCTATTCAACCTCTCCCTGTAGCTCACACCCTCTAGTCCTGGCAACATCCTTGTATATCTTCTCTGAACCCTGACAATATCCTATAACATGGTGCCCAGAACTGAACACAGATACTCCAGTATTTATGGGCGTATCTTTGATTCAACATTCTCCATAACATCTTTCTCCTGGGACCCCCTGTCTACTTGGGTAAACATCTGCTGAGTGCCATGATATAACCCTTAGCCTATTTCCCCCATCCACTCCATACAGCAGGGCCGATGTACTTGCCTTTGTGTAAGTGGCGGGCACTGGTTATGGAGCCCTCACCCCGTCCAGAATGTTACAACCTGCCAACCTCAACCCTAAACCAACCCTGACTCCCAGCACTGGTCGCATGTTGAACCAGTGGCGTATGCTGCCCCCTGCCGTCGTGCCGCTAAACTGCAGGTAAACTGCAGAAACTGGTTTACACCGAGACTGAACAGCTGGAGTAACTCAGCGGGCCAGGCAGCATCTGTGGAGAACATGGATAGGTGACGTTTCACAGAGTGCTGGAGTAACTCAGCAGGTCAGGCAGCATCTGTGGAGAACATGGATAGGTGACGTTTCACAGAGTGCTGGAGTAACTCAGCGGGTCAGGCAGCATCTGTGGAGAACATGGATAGGTGACGTTTCACAGAGTGCTGGAGTAACTCTGTGGGTCAGGCAGCATCTGTGGAGAACATGGATAGGTGACGTTTCACAGAGTGCTGGAGTAACTCTGTGGGTCAGGCAGCATCTGTGGAGAACATGGATAGGTGACATAGAAACATAGAAGGGGAAAAGATGTAACAGGAATCCGAGGGGTATCGTTTTCACACAGGGTGGTGGGTGTATGGAACAAGCTGCCAGAGGAGGTAGATGAAGCTGAGACTATGCCAACTTTAATGGCAATTTCAACCTTTTCCAATGCTAACTATTTATTGCCATTACTACACAGGCAGGGTGGAGTAGAACTTACGCAGACGATAACAAAAACTAATCCTCCAGTCGTTCTTTCAGGTTTAATTGCTTGTGTATTGAAGTAGTTGTACACACAAAGATGTGAACATACTTGATCCTTTTTATTCTTATACAAATTAGAGCTTTCCATTCTTACTATCTGAACTGGTAAAACACTGTATTCTTTCTCCCGTATCTGCTCCAGTCCGATCTGGCCATTCCCTGTCGCTATGCTAAATGTAACGTCCGACATATCAACAGCCCACGTCCAAACGTTCAAAATAATTCTGCAAGAAATATCTCGACAAAATAATGAAATATGTATGCTACCAGTAACTAGCCTAAGCATGAATGGCTCTGCCACCAACATTTTAGAAACAGTTGGGCAGGTGCATGGATAGGACCTGTTTGGAGGGATATGGACCAAACGCGGATATGTGGGACTAGTGTAGATGGGGGGCATGTTGGCCGGTGTGGTGAAATTGGGCTGAAGTTTCAATGCCATGTCACTCTATGAGTCTGCATGCCTGCAGAAGGACAAGGAACACAATCTAACCTTCCTGCTATCAGACATCTTATGTATTGAAACAACATATCTTTACAATCGTTCAGTGCCACTTGGCCCGATGTGGAAATGACTGCTCCTTATTCTGCTAACAATTATGTGATAACTTCTGCAAACATAAACATGCCTGATCCGTGATCGGCTTGGGAAGCGGGACACGGCAACTTCGGCACGCTGAGAGGGAGATGTGGCTGCTGGAGGTGATGGGTGGTGCTGGGATGTCAGGACTGTCTTATGAAGAAAGACTGGATAGACTTGGTTTATACTCTCTAGAATTTAGGAGATTGAGAGGGGATCTTATAGAAACTTACAAAACTCTTAAGGGGTTGGACAGGCTAGATGCAGGAAGATTGCTCCCGATGTTGGGGAAGTCCAGGACAAGGGGTCACAGCTTAAGGATGAGGGGGAAATCCTTTAAAACCGAGATGAGAAGAACTTTTTTCACACAGAGAGTGGTGAATCTCTGGAACTCTCTGCCACAGAGGGTAGTTGAGGCCACACAGTTCATTGGCTATATTTAAGAGGGAGTTAGATGTGGCCCTTGTGGCTAAGGGGATCAGGGGGTATGGAGAGAAGGCAGGTACGGAATACTGAGTTGGATGATCAGCCATGATCATATTGAATGGCGGTGCAGGCTCGAAGGGCCGAATAGCCTACTCCTGCACCCTATTGTCTATGTTTCTATGTTTCTATGTTGCGGTGGTCGTGGGCGGGTGGTGTTGAGGGAGGTGGCCGCGGGAGGCTCTAGATCAGCCGGGCGGGCGGGCGGGCGTGTGGATGGAGCGCAGTTGCAGCACCTGCACGGACGGGGCGGTGGTGGAAGGAGCCGATGGCATCGCCCTGGGCCAGACTCACCGCTACTTCACCCAATCAGTACCCGGCCATAACGTGAGGAAATAATAAACTGCAGATCTCATTCACAAGTTATAGGAGTAGCCATTCAGCCCATCACATCTACTCTCGTTCAATCAAGGCTGATCTTGCATTCTGCCTGCCCTCCTAGTCCCATTTTCCCACCTGCCTTCTCCCTCCTCATCCCGAGCTTGGAGGAACACACAGCAGATTCCGTTCACACCCGTTTCGGGCATTCCAATCCCTTTTCCCTTTGGGGAGTCTGCAGCCACCACCCACATCGACAGAGAAGTCGGTTTGTCCATCTCTGCCTTGGAAATGTCCACTGACTTGGCCTCCACAACCCTCTGTGGGCAATGAGTTCCACAGATTAACTACCCTCTGACTAAAGAAGTTCCTCCTTTCTAATAGAGTGCCCTTTCATACTGAGGCTGTGACCTAGACTGTCCCACCAGTGGAAACATCCTTCCACATCCACTCTATCGGGCCAAGATAGAACGTTTCAGTGTATGGAAGTTGCAATGCGCTGGAATGTGGAGACTCTCTACGTGCCGTTGCAGAAGAGGATCTATTGTACTCATGTACAGTGGGTTTGGACTGGATAGCCTGTGGAACAAGCGTGTGACTGTATCTCTGTACACCTGACAATGAAGAAACCAGTGAAATGTTGATTGAACCTTTATCTCAATCTGAGACAATACATCCAAACGGTAAATTAATTTACAGATGATCAGTGCATGCTGTTGACATTTATCACATAGGCTGGGTGTTGTATTATTCATGTGTTATTACGGTAATGGGCCTATTAAGCTGCAACAAGACAGTCTGACGAAGAAGGGTCCCAACCTGAAACGTTACTCCAACACTCTGTGTGTTTCTTTGCAAGTAATGATTTCATTGTTCCATTGTTCATACATGTGATAATTAAACACTCTTGCCTCTTGATGGCCAAAGAGGAATAATACTCTGGGTCCTACAGCATGGAATGTAGAATGTTACAGTACAGGGCGGCACGGTGGCGCAGTGGTAGAGCTACTGCCTTACAGCGCCAGGGACTCGGTTTCGATCCTGACTACGGCTGCTGTCTTGTACGTAGTTGTGAATCTGTGGAATTCTCTGCCACAGAAGGCAGTGGAGGCCAATTCACTGGATGTTTTCAAGAGATAGTTAGATATAGTTCTTAGGGCTAATGGAATCAAGGAATATGGGGAGAAATCAGGAATGGGGTACTGATTTGGGATGATCAGCCATGATCATATTGAATGATGGTGCTGGCACGAAGGACTGAATGGCCTCCTCAATAGACAATAGGTGCAGGAGTAGGTGCAGCACCGCCATTCACTGTGATCATGGCTGATTATCCACAGTCAGTGCCCCGTTCTTGCCTTCTCCCCATATCCCTTGACTCCGCTATCTTTAAGAACTCTATCTATCTCTCTCTTGAAAGCATCCAGAGAACCAGCCTCCACCACCCTCTGCGGCAGAGAATTCCATGGATTCCACAGGCCCCTGGTTCTGATCTCTCCCAAAATTGAGAACATGTTTTCTGCCTCTAACTTGTCCAATCCCTTAATAATCTTATATGTTTCAATAAGATATCCTCTCATCCTTCTAAATTCCAGAGCGTACAAGCCCAGAGAGATAAGAGAGTGAGGTCAAGGCCTATAGTGACCGGTGTGAGAGGGGAGGTGAATACCAAAGTTTAAATGTTGTATATGAATCAGCAAAGTATAAGGAATATAGTGGACGAGCTTGAGGCTCAGTTAAAAACTGGCAAGTATGATGATGTGGGAATTACAGAGACATGGCTGCAAGAGGGCCAGGGCTGGGAACTGAATATTCAGGGGTATATCTCCTATCGAAAAGATAGACAGGTGGGCAGAGGGGGTGGGGTAGCTCTGTTGGTGAGGAATCAAGTTCAGTCCCTTGCGAGGAGTGACATTGAATCAGGAAATGTAGGGTCAGTATGGATAGAAATGAGGAATTGTAAGGGTAAAAAGACCCTAATGGGAGTTATCTACAGGCCCCCAAACAGTAGCCTGGATATAACCATATAACCATATAACAATTACAGCACGGAAACAGGCCATCTCGGCCCTACAAGTCCGTGCCGAACAATTTTTTTTTCCCCTTAGTCACACCTGCCTGCACTCATACCATAACCCTCCATTCCCTTCTCATCCATATGCCTATCCAATTTATTTTTTAAATGATACCAATGAACCTGCCTCCACCACTTCCACTGGAAGCTCATTCCACACCGCTACCACTCTCTGAGTAAAGAAGTTCCCCCTCATATTTCTGTCCCTTAATTCTGAAGTCATGTCCTCTTGTTTGAATCTTCCCTATTCTCAAAGGGAAAAGCTTGTCCACATCAACTCTGTCTATCCCTCTCATCATTTTAAAGACCTCTATCAGGTCCCCCCTTAACCTTCTGCGTTCCAGAGAATAAAGACCTAACTTATTCAACCTATCTCTGTAACTTAGTTGTTGAAACCCAGGCAACATTCTAGTAAATCTCCTCTGTACTCTCTCTATTTTGTTGACATCCTTCCTATAATTGGGCGACCAAAATTGTACACCATACTCCAGATTTGGTCTCACCAATGCCTTGTACAATTTTAACATTACATCCCAGCTTCTATACTCAATGCTCTGATTTATACAGGCTAGCATACCAAAAGCTTTCTTTACCACCCTATCTATATGAGATTCCACCTTCAAGGAACTATGCACGGTTATACCCAGATCCCTCTGTTCAACTGTATTCTTCAATTCCCTACCATTTACCATGTACGTCCTATTTTGATTTGTCCTGCCAAGGTGTAGCACCTCACATTTATCAGCATTAAACTCCATCTGCCATCTTTCAGCCCATTTTTCCAAATGGCCTAAATCACTCTGTAGACTTTGGAAATCCTCTTCATTATCCACAACACCCCCTATCTTGGTATCATCTGCATACTTACTAATCCAATTTACCACACCTTCATTCAGATCATTGATGTACATGACAAACAACAAAGGACCCAACACAGATCCCTGAGGCACCCCACTAGTCACCTGCCTCCAACCCGATAAACAGCCATCCACCATTACCCTCTGGCTTCTCCCATTCAGCCACTGTTGAATCCATCTTGCTATTCCTGCATTTATACCCAACAGTTGAACCTTCTTAACCAACCTTCCATGAGGAACCTTGTCAAAGGCCTTACTAAAGTCCATATAGACAACATCCACTGCTTTACCCTCGTCAATTTCCCTAGTAACCTCTTCAAAAAATTCAAGAAGATTAGTCAAACATGATCTTCCAGGCACAAATCCATGTTGACTGTTCCTAATCAGACCCTGTTTATCTAGATGCTTATATATATTATCTCTAAGTATCTTTTCCATTAATTTGCCCACCACTGAAGTCAAACTAACAGGTCTATAATTGCTAGGTTTACTCTTAGAACCCTTTTTAAACAATGGAACAACATGCGCAGTACGCCAATCCTCGGGGACTATTCCCGTTTCTAATGCCATTTGAAATATTTCTGTCATAGCCCTGGCTATTTCTACACTAACTTCCCTCAATGTCCTAGGGAATATCCTGTCAGGACCTGGAGACTTATCCACTTTTATATTTTTCAAAAGTGTCAGTACTTCTTTTACTTTGAACCTCATAGTATCCATAGCTACTCTACTAGTTTCCCTTACCTCACATAATTCAATATCCCTCTCCTTGGTGAATACCAAAGAAAAAAAATTGTTCAATATCTCCCCCATCTCTTTTGGCTCTGCAGATAGCTGTCCACTCTGTCTCTCCAATGGACCAATGTTATCCCTTGTTATCCTTTTGCTATTAATATAGCTGTAGAAACCCTTTGGATTGACTTTCACCTTACTTGCCAAAGCAACCTCATATCTTCTTTTAGCTTTTCTAATTTCTTTCCTAAGATTCTTTTTACATTCCTTATACTCCTCAAGCACCTCATTTACTTCATGCTGCCTATAATTATTGTAGATCTCCCTCTTTTTCCGAACAAGATGTCCAATTTCCCTTGAAAACCAGGGCTCTTTCCAATTTTTACTGTTTCCTTTCAACCGAACAGGAACATAAAGATTCTGTACTCTTAAAATTTCCCCTTTAAATGTCCTCCATTTCTCTTCTACATCTTTCCCATAAAACAAAATGTCCCAGTTCACTCCTTTTAAATCATCTCGCATCGCATCAAAGTTAGCCTTTCTCCAATCAAAAATCTCAACCCTAGGTCCAGTTCTGACCCTCTCCATAATTATATTGAAACTAATGGTATTGTGATCACTGGACCCGAAGTGCTCCCCAACGCATACCTCCGCCACCTGTCCCGTCTCATTTCTTAACAGGAGGTCCAGCACTGCCCCTCCTCCAGTAGGTACCTCTATGTATTGCTGCAAAAAACTATCCTGCACACATTTTACAAACTCCAACCCATCCAGCCCATTTACAGAATGTGTTTCCCAGTCTATGTGTGGAAAGTTGAAATCTCCCACAATCACTACCTTGTGCTTACTACTAATATCTGCTATCTCCTTACATATTTGCTCTTCCAATTCTCGTTCCCCATTTGGCGGTCTATAATACACCCCTATAAGAGTTGCTACACCTTTCCCACTTCTCAATTCCACCCAAATAGCCTCCCTAGATAAGCCCTCCAATCTATCCTGCCAAAGCACTGCTGTAATATCTTCCCTGACTAGCAATGCAACACCCCCACCTCTTGCCCCTCCAATTCTATCACACCTGAAGCAACGAAATCCTGGAATATTTAGTTTCCAATCACAGCCCTCCTGCAACCACGTTTCACTGATCGCCGCAACATCATACTTCCAGGTGTCTATCCAGACTCTAAGCTCATCCACCTTTCTTACAATGCTCCCAGCATTAAAATATGCACATTTAAGAAAACCCCCGTCTCTTATTCTCTGTTTATTTCCTTTTTTTTCTTTCTCCTCTTCTGCCCGAGTGCTTCCCTTTTCTGCTTCCTGCCTCCCATTCTGTCTACTACCTTTCGCTATTTGAGTCCCTCGCCCCAACCATTCTAGTTTAAAGTTTCCCCAGCTGCCTTTGCAAATTTCCCCGCTAGGATATTGGTCCCCCTCGGGTTCAAATGCAACCCATCCTTTCTGTACAGGTCCCACCTTCCCCAAAATAAGTCCCAATGATCCAGGAACTTGAATCCCTGCCCTCTGCACCAGTCTGCACCAGGATATAGGGCTCATGTTGAATCAGGAGTTAAAATTGGCATGTAGTAAAGGTAATGCTGTGGTTGTTATGGGAGATTTCAACATGCAGGTAGACTGGGAAAATCAGGTTGGTACTGGACCCCAAGAAAGGGACTTTGTGGAGTGCCTCCGTGATGGATTCTTGGAGCAGCATGTATTGGAACCTACCAGGGAGAAGGCAATTCTGGATTTAGTGTTGTGTATTGAACGGATTTGATAAAGGGAACTCAAGGCAACGGAGATATTAGGAGTGAGCAAACTATGATGAGTTTTAATAGTAAGATTAAACGAGAACTTACCAGTTTGAAGTTTGATCTTTATTTTATGAGGAGTAACGTTGAGGGATCACGTGAAGACCCTGCCAGTACGCATGCGTGTCATTCTTCAAAGCAGCGGTGTGAAATCACAGACAACAGTAAATGAACTGAACATAGTAAGATTAGAGAAATAGGATACCAGTTGAACTTTATGATCGAGGGTGGGAGTGGAGGGCACGTAATCCCTCAACGTTACTCCTCATAAAACAAAGATCAAACTTCAAACTGGTAAGTTCTCGTACTTTAATCTTACTATTTTACATCGGAGTCACGTGAGTGACTACGTGAAGATTTTAAAGCTCTGTGATTTCATGCCGTGGAAATTAGTCCAGGCGTCATACACTGCATCAGCAGGCCAATGATGAGTGAACATTAAGAATGCATTCAGACATGACATAGATATAGACATGTTGATGCTATTAATGAATAATAGTGGCAATAGTAACCTCCCTCAAACTGGAGGAAGTATGAACCATACCTAACATAGAGTTGGCAAATACCCCTCATCTGGCAATAGGTTTATTCTGAATATTTGGACAGATCAATAGTTTGACCATCCTGCAACCGCTAGGATGTGGTCCATCCCTGCTGCTGAGGTATAGCGGCCCTGGTGGAGTGAGACTCAGTCAATGTACATTCCTGTATATGCCAGACCCATATAACCATCTGGAGAAGGTTCGTAGTGATTCCTTCTAACAAGATTTTATGTAACTAACAATATTGCTGTCAGAGTCTATAAGGCTCTTAGGAACCTTGACACACTGGTGTAGATGCGTGATCACACGCAACCCAAGGTCCATGGGATATGCAACATCTAGTTTGGTCTTGTGTCCCTGTCTAATCTGCTTGATTAATCATAAACAAAACATGTTATAATAGCCCGCAGATATGATCATCCTATCCAGTGTTGCAATGACTGGACCCGTAGCGCTGTACTCAGCGCCATGGCGTAATCACTAGTACGTGAGTATGACCATGGACAGGGATGTTGCTGGTGCCCATCGGTGAAGTGACGTAGCACAATGTTAACAACCCATATCTCTGCGTCCCTATGCCTGGGAGGTTTTAAGCTGATGATACCTTCATGTTCTAGATATCAGAGGGTGAGACCGGACAGAGTGGTTTATGTACTCATCAGCCAAATGATGAGGAGGTGCTTCAGGCACAGGAAATGGAATAGTAATTTAATGTTATAATCCCATAAAACTGAATTTCAATGCGTCAGTCATCCGTGCCGAGTTTTTTTTTTTTTTGTTTATTTTATTAGAAGTTAATACAGCACAAAACAGTACAGTGGCACCTAATTTTAGGTGCCAACTATGTAATACCGTAATCCATTCTATGTACAACCTCTAGTTTTATGTTATAAGAAGGAAGTAAGCAGAACAAGAAAAAGAAAACAATAGAAAGGGGAAAAAGTGGAAAAATAGATGGTAGAGAGTAGAAAAACGTGAAGTGTGTATATAAAAAATAAAAAAAGGAAGAGAGAAAGTGGAAAGTAGAAATAGAAGAGAAGGCCCCTTAAAAGAGAATTTTTCAAATCTGTATTCGGAGATGTAGCTCTATCCGCGTCATGAACTGAAATCAGCAATCCTTACGGCACCGCTGCATCACATGATTCCAAAAAGTCGATGAAAGGAGACCAACTCTTTAAGAATTGGTCATATTTATCTATTAGTCGGAGTCTCATTTCTTCAAGGCGTGCCCTCCAACATCACCCCCACATCCAGCGACGCCTCCTTCCTTGAGGAGCTTAACCACTTCTATGGCCGCTTCGACAGGGACAATCTAGAGACAGCCATCAAGGCCGTGCTACCTGCCGATCACCAACCCCTCACACTCACCCCCTACGACGTGTACGTGGCACTGAGTAGGACTAATGCACGTAAGGCTGCTGGCCCTGACGGCATCCCCGGGCGCGTGCTCAGTGCCTGTGCTGCGCAGCTGACAGACGTCTGGACTGACATCTTCAACCTGTCACTTGCCCAAGCAGTTGTCCCCACTTGCCTTAAAGCCACCTCCATCGTGCCAGTGCCAAAACACCCCACTGCGGCAAGCCTCAACGACTTCCGCCCAGTTGCACTTACCCCCATCATCACCAAGTGCTTCGAGAGGCTGGTCCTGGCACACCTCAAAAGCTGCCTACCCCCCACACTGGATCCCTATCAGTTTGCCTACCGCAAGAACAGGAGTACGGAGGATGCCATCTCAACGGCACTTCACTCCGCCCTCTCCCACCTTGACAACAGAGACACTTATGTAAGAATGCTGTTCATCGATTACAGCTCAGCATTCAACACCATTATTCCATCAAAACTGATCACCAAACTCGGTAACCTGGGCATCGACCCCTCCCTCTGCAACTGGATACTGGACTTTCTAACCAACAGACCCCAGTCTGTGAGGTTAGACAAGCACACCTCTTCAACCCTCACCCTGAACACCGGCGTTCCTCAGGGCTGTGTGCTGAGCCCCCTCCTCTACTCCCTCTTCACCTATGACTGCACACCTGTACATGGTACTAACACCATCATCAAGTATGCAGATGATACAACGGTGATTGGCCTCATCAGCAACAACGATGAGCTGGCCTACAGGGAGGAGGTCCAGCACTTAGCAGCATGGTGCGCTGACAACAACCTGGCCCTTAACTCCAAGAAGACCAAGGAGCTCATTGTAGACTTCAGGAAGTCCAGAGGTGGCACGCACACCCCCATCCACATTAACGGGACGGAGGTGGAACGTGTTTCTAGCTTCAGGTTCCTGGGAGTCAACATCTCCGATGACCTCTCTTGGACCCACAATACCTCTACTCTGATCAAGAAGGCTCATCAGCGTCTCTTCTTCCTGAGGAGACTGAAGAAGGTCCATCTGTCTCCTCAGATCCTGGTGAACTTCTACCGCTGCACCATCGAGAGCATCCTTACCAACTGCATCACAGTATGGTATGGCAACTGCTCTGTCTCCGACCGGAAGGCACTGCAGAGGGTGGTGAAAATTGCCCAACGCATCACCGGTTCCACGCTCCCCCTCCATTGAGTCTGTCCAAAGCAAGCGCTGTCTGCGGAGGGCGCTCAGCATCGCCAAGGACTGCTCTCACCCCAACCATGGACTGTTTACCCTCCTACCATCCGGGAGGCGCTACAGGTCTCTCCGTTGCCGAACCAGCAGGTCGAGGAACAGCTTCTTTCCGGCGGCTGTCACTCTACTAAACAACGTACCTCGGTGACTGCCAATCACCCCCCCCCCCCCCCCCTCACACTTATTATTTATTTTTTATTCAAATCGTTTGCTATGTCGCTCTTCAAGGGAGATACTAAATGCATTTCGTTGTCTCTGTACTGTACACTGACAATGACAATTAAAATTGAATCTGAATCTGAATCTGAATCTGATGTCCATCATATTCCTAATCCACATTTTAACAGTTGGTGTGGTTGTATTTTTCCAAAATTTAAGTATCAATTTCTTTCCAATTATTAACCCATAATTAAAAAAATATTTTGATCTTTATTTAAATTGGTATCTTCTCCTATTATTCCAAATATAATCCATTCCGTTTTGGGTTCTATTCTTGACTTGAAAATCTTTGTAAATATATCAAATATATCACTCCAAAATTTATTCAACTTTGTACATCCAACAAATGAGTGTGTTATATTCGCGTTTTGAAACAAACATTTATCGCATCTGGGAGAGACGTTTGGATAAAATTTATTCAACCTCGTTTTTGAATAATATAGTCTATGTAATAATTTGAATTGAATTAAATTATGTCTTGCATTAATAGAACAGTTATGTGTATTCATCAAATACTTTTCCCATCTATCCTTCGAGATCTTTATCATTAGCTCTTGTTCCCAATCTTCCCTTAATGCTTCTGTTGAGGGTGATTCTCTATTTAATATATTATTATAAAAGTATGATATTAATTTTTGTGAATCAGCCTTAATATTCATTGCTTCTTCTAAAGGATCTAAAAATATAGTTTGAAATCTATGTGTATATTTCTTCATAAAGTCACATACCTGTATATATTTAAAATATTGATTATCCTTCAATTTAAATTTTAATTTTAATTGTTGAAATGATAACAGTTTGCCCACTTCATACATGTCCCCTACTTTCCTAATCCCCAGTCTATCCCATTGTTGATATGTGTTGTCGATGAGAGAAGGTTTGAATGCGGGGTTGTTCAATAGTGGGGTTAGTACTGATAAATTATTTAATTTCAAGGATACTTTTATTTGTTTCCAAATTCTAATTATATTGTGAATAATTGGGTTCTTCTTATATATTATACTATTCAATTTTATCGGTGAGAGCAGGATCGTTCCTATATCGTGCGGATAGCACTCCTCTTTCTCCCATTCTTATCCACTCCAACTGCTGAGTGGAACTATCCAGCCAGTATATTATGTTCTTAATATGCACTGCCCAGTAGTAATATATAAAGTTAGGTAATGATAAACCCCCAACTTCTTTAGATTTGCACAAATGCTTTCGTTGAATTCTATGTGTTCTGTAGTCCCATATAAAATTAGTGATAGTGGAATCTAATTTTTTGAAAAAATATTTTGGAATATATATTGGGATCGCTTGAAACAAATATATTAATTGTGGTAAGAAAGTCATTTTTATAGCGTTAATTCTACCTATCAATGAGAGTGGAAGCGTTTTCCAAAATTTAATCGTATCATTCAGTTTATTTAATAGTGGTATAAAATTGGCACTAAATAATGATTTGTGTCTTCTCGTAATTTGAATACCCAGGTACTTGAATTTTTCTGTTGCAATTTTGAAGGGGAATTTTAGTAAGTGTCTCGAATCCTGTGGTTTTAAAGACATAATTTCGCTTTTATTCCAATTTATTCTATATCCTGAAAAAGAGCCGAATTCCTCAATTAGTGTTAATAAGGTGGGTATACTCGTTTGTGTATTAGTAATATATAAAAGGATATCATCAGCGTATAATGAAATTTTATTCTTTGAGTCCTTGCTGTTATATCCGTGAATATTCGGGTGATTTCTAATCCTTTCGGCCAGCGGTTCTATCATAAGGGCAAATAGCAATGGTGATAAGGCACACCCTTGCCTATTACCCCTTGATGTGTGGCGGCGCGACTCACCCGTTGCAGCGGCCCCTACAGCCTGTCTGTCTTTTTTTTATTTTTTGTCTAGTTAAATGTAGTGTTTGGTGTTTTTTAATAGTGTTTTTAAATGTGTATATGTGGGGGGCGGGGGGGGGGAGGGGGAAACTGTTTAAATCTCTTCCCTGTCCGGGAGACCCGACCTTTTCCCTGTCGGGTCTCCGTTGTCGTTGGGGCCTAGCACCGTGGAGCGGCCTCCAACCTGAACGACCCGGGGGCTCGGGAGACTGCGGAGCTGCGGACTACTCACCATCGTGGGGCTGGCCGGCCTCGGAGCGTGGGGAGCGGTGGTGACTCGCTGCTGCAACGCGACTCCTGGGGCTCGGAGGCTCCAGCAACGCAGCCGCAGGTCCGGTGAACTGGGACATCGGGAGCTCGCGGGTCCGGGGAGAGAGACCGCTTCCCGGAGCTCCCACAACGCGACTTCTCCAGCCCGTGTCGCGGGGTTGGAACGACCCGGACCGGGACCGTACATCGCCTGGCACGGCTTCATGGCCGTGGGACTCACCAATGCCCGTGGGGGTTCCAACCTTGTACTTTCAGACCGGGAGCGGGGCAGTAAATCGCCCCGCGCGGCCTAAAATGGCCGTGGGACATCATCACCCGCCTGGGGCTTGGACATCGGGAGAGAAATTGAGAACAGGGGAGAGAAAAGACTTTGCCTTCCATCACAGTTGTGATGGATGTTTGTTTGAATTTAATTGTGTGTATGTCTGTAGGACATTGTCTTTGTTTGTATGGCTGTGGAAACAAAATTTCGTTTGAGTCTCACTGGGGCTCAAATGACAATAAATTTGTATTGTATTATTGTATTGTATTGATAAGTAAAATTTTGGAGATAGCGTATTGTTAGTTAATATTCTTGCCGTAGGTCTATCATAAAGTAGTTTAATCCATCTAATAAAATTCTCTCCCATATTAAATTTTTGGAGTACCTTGTATAAATACTGCCATTCTACTTGATCAAATGCCTTCTCTGCATCCAACGTGACCACTGAGATATCTTCATTGTCCTTCTTATGAGAGTACATTATATTAAAAAGCCTTCTCAAATTATTAAATGATTGTCTTTTGGGTATAAATCCCGTTTGATCCGTATTTATTAAATTGTTAATATAATTATTTAGCCTTCTAGCTAGAATCTTTGCTAAAATTTTCTGATCCGTATTTAGAAGTGATATAGCTCTATAAGAACCAGGCTCATCTAAATCTTTATCTTTTTTTGGTATAAGCGTTATTGTTGCTTCTGCTAGGGTTTCTGGTAGTTTATTTTCAGTATAAGCCTGCGTGTATAAATTAAATAATCTAGGTACAATTGACTCCTGAAATCTTTTATAAAATTCATTACTAATTCCGTGCTGAGTTAAACGTAAGGAAGCATAAACAATACTTCCCATCTCCTATGCAGATAGCTGCTATATGGTGCTATTCCTGCAATCTGTAGTGAGCACTCTAACGCTCATGGTTTGACAACCCAAGCCGCAGGAACGATCTCTCAGAGTCTGTAAGTCTATGAATTGATTATATCATGCAGAGGATGGTTTCAACATCACAACTGAACCAGCATCTTTTTATCCGGGATTAACCATGTAAGGTTTTATGCTCATTCTTCGCCTCAGCGGGAACCATAGGTATATAACCCAGGCAGGCACTACGAAAACCCGGAAGCGGGAATCTTCCTGAATTTTGCAAGACCCGTCTATTGAGGCCAAATGGAGGAAGACATAAAAGAACATTCCTTCCTAGTGTAGCGAGAATGCACCCTTCGCCACTGTATGCCTCGTTCACTGTTGATTGAGCCTGGATGCAAGCAACTCAATAGTTAGTGTTCCATCGATCCACAATGTCATTAAATACTTTGTGATCACACATTCATTCTGTGTTGTCATTGATTTTGCATAATAATACACCAGTGCTAAATGCGGTTTGGTAAAACTATCACCGGATACTTTGATTTGATTGTACCTTTGTGATTAACATATACCACCACCAAAGTGTATCACCTTGGACTTGTGCATGCAGTTTATGCATATCCACACACCCTTTAATGCACCGAATGCAACCTGGTGTCCATTGGCAGTTGATACCATGACTGAACACTTGATAACTCATGCTAATCCCATCTGCCTCCGTAACTAGAGATGGTATTAGTAAATTACCAATCTTTGGGCAATAGCATCAGTTTGGAAATGACTGAAGATTTACGGATGAGAGGTTTTAGTGGAGCAAAGCTGTCCATCATTGTGACTTTGATAGTTTCAGCTGAAAATAGCAGAGGTCTAATTTTTTGTCTCAGAGCTGATCCCAGACAAATAAATGGATGATTGTATCCCAATAATCAATTATTTCAGTTGGTATCAACTTAATTTAAATTTAATTTAAAAAGCGAATGGTATGTTAGCTTTCATAGCAAAAGGTTTTGAGTATAGGAGCAGGGAGGTTCTACTGCAGTTGTACAGGGTCTTGGTGAGACCACACCTGGAGTATTGCGTACAGTTTTGGTCTCCAAATCTGAGGAAGGACATTATTGCCATAGAGGGAGTGCAGAGAAGGTTCACCAGACTGATTCCTGGGATGTCAGGACTGTCTTATGAAGAAAGACTGGATAGACTTGGTTTATACTCTAGAATTTAGGAGATTGAGAGGGGATCTTATAGAAACTTACAAAATTCTTAAGGGGTTGGACAGGCTAGATGCAGGAAGATTGTTCCCGATGTTGGGGAAGTCCAGGACAAGGGGTCACAGCTTAAGGATAAGGGGGAAATCCTTTAAAACCGAGCTGAGAAAAACTTTTTTCACACAGAGAGTGGTGAATCTCTGGAACTCTCTGCCACAGAGGGTAGTTGAGGACAGTTCATTGGCTATATTTAAGAGGGTGTTAGATGTGGCCCTTGTGGCTAAGGGGATCAGAGGGTATGGAGAGAAGGCAGGTACGGGATACTGAGTTGGATGATCAGCCATGATCATATTGAATGGCGGTGCAAGCTCGAAGGGCCGAATGGCCTACTCCTGCACCTAATTTCTATGTTTCTATGTTTCTATGTTTAACTGGACGGGTGAGAACCAATTCCTCAAATATAGCTATGTGGCTGATAAGGCTAATTTAGTAAAATACAGTATGTTCAATATCATCCAGATTGGCCATGCTACATTTGTTAGCTCTGTGCAGTCGAAGCACTGATAGTAGTGATTTGGTAAATAATCTGGAAACTGGAGTTAGCCCATTTTTCAATGCCTCTGAGTGTATCGTTGCCTCATCCAGTTAAATTTCAAATATCTTCAACCCTGTGAGCGGAAATGATCACATGGAAGTTATTCAGAAATGTCTATATTGCACATGCGGGTTGAGGCTGTTGACAATGATCAGTCCACATCCCATTCTTGTGAGCCTTGTCTTGAAAGGCAACTCCAACCATACCTGTGTGCAGTATAAACTAATCTTATGTTATCCCAAACCAGTGTAAATATTCAAACCAGTTTAATATTACCAACTTGTATCCGTGACAGGAGACATCATCGATGTGGCTCCATACCTTTATCCGAATGGGAGGATTATGCAACCCGACCCAGGAGCTGCCTCAAACATGTGTGCATGATTTTGCACCTGCTCCTGGGAGGTAGAGGAGCTCGAGTACGGGATTGGTGCATCTTCCAGGAAGGCCGTTCTGGGCTTTGTCCTGGTTGTATGGCCTTCAAGCTTTCACCAGCTTCATAGCTTCAGTTCATTGTGGTTTGCTGGTGGGTGCGTAGAGGTGCTGCCGTTGAAGATGTGAGGTCTTGCGTGATGATGTAGCCTCCCTGAACCCGACGGCCACTCGTCGAGCTCCTGCTGCTGATTGTGTTGTTCCTGCACCCCCTGCACACTTGTTGTATCTTCAGCCAAACCCCTGTCTTCAGAGTCAGCCCAGAAGTGACTCCTAATGCTCCCCTCTGTCGAGGGAGATTCATTATGCAGCCCTCAATAAGGTGCTGCCTTGGGCGTCCTAGGACCCCATGGTGACTAGACTCCATATACCGGAGCATGTCACGTTGGAGCTTCTGCTCCATCAACCGCTCCATGCGGGATATGCGATCACAGTTGCTCCCGCCTGCGGTGAGTCTTCGGCCTGTCCGACTTCTGCTTGGCCTTCGCACCAGTCTGTGGTGTCGATTCCGACTGTGCAGGTGCCAGGTCGGAGACTGCTGATCAATAGCGATCCAGGTGCAGTCTACCGCTGCTGACTGCCCGCAATTCCGCGGTCCTCCGCAGTCAGTCTGGATGCGGTCCATTCCTGTAACATATTCTCACAAAATAGCACAAAATGACCTTCGAGTAAGGAATTTACCTGCATGTCCTTTTTAAACCTTCTGCTGAAGGGGCAACGCTCCTCCCGAGCCTGGTCTCGTGGGCGTGGTTTGTTGCAGCCACTTGTTCATTTTCAAGTCCCCACCTTTTCAGCTAGTTTTCCAAATAGGCTGCTGGATTATTTGCCTCTCCTGGTGGATCTCCCCTTTATTCCTTGGGGTTCACCCTACCTTCTCTGCCACAGAAGGTAGTTGAAGCCAGTTCATTGGCTATATTTAAGAGGGAATTAGATGTGGCCCTTGTGGCTAAAGGGATTAGGGGGTATGGAGAGAAGGCAGGGATGGGATACTGAGTTGGATGATCAGCCATGATCATATTGAATGGCGGTGCAGGCTCGGAGGGCCGAATGGCCTACTCCTGCACCTATTGTCTATGTTTCTATGTAACATTGTCTGAGGGCCTGCCATACCCTCTACCTGACTGTGTCAAACTGCATGCCATTGCTTATTACATTGTTCACAGCATTTGTATACCAGCCATCTTCAGTAGTTCTGTCAGTTTAGTGGTTCCTGTCACTTTCACCAACAGTGTCTTCAAATCTCCCATAGCCAATAATCGTCCCACGTTCTCCTCCTCCAAAGCCCTAATCCATTTCCTGCCCCATCAGGGATATAGGGTGAGGTATTTTTTAGCCCCCTCAGTTTATGGGTGCCCCAAGGGATAATCTGTGTCTGTCCTGCTCTTTTCTTTTTAAAGCACTCATCAATTTATCCCTCAGCTTCCCACTTTAATCCTTTCTGGTATGCCTTCTTTCTTATTCTAAACTCAATTTCTTGCTTCTTAAATATTCTAGCCTCCTTGCAAATTCATTCACCTTTCTTTTTTTTTAATCTTCCACTGACTCCTCCTGCTTTATTACTTCACACCTGTTGTTTCCTACTTCTGTTATCTCCTAACTGCCTCGCTCTCCTTTCTTTCTAATTGCCTAAGTATCTAATTCCTTTCCTTTCCGTTTTTAAGTTACGAGGATACAAATAGTTAATTGTTACGTTACAGCTGTTCGTAACCTTCCCCCATTGCTTACAACTTATTAAAGGAACATACACCTACCCTTACAATGTGGTCTACAATAAACAAAATAATGATCACATATATGAACTTCCTCATTCATTCAAAACCGGTTTTTACACACAAATCACATTCGTTCCATTCTTACTTCAAAGAAATTATGCAATTTTCTACACGTATTAAAGTTTCAAAATTAAATTTTATATAATTCTTATCTCCCTTTTAAGTTAATTTAGGATGGTCTAATCCCCTATCAGTCAGGTTCCTGAGTGCTGTGATTGGACATTGATTCAGATTGTGATTAGACAGACTCACCGTCATTCAAATTCTAACCACACCCCACTAAGATCACAACCAATCAAAATCCTAGTTACTCAACATCTGACCACACGCCACTCCCATTAATTCATAGAAACATAGAAATTAGGTGCAGGAGTAGGCCATTCGGCCCTTCGAGCCTGCACCGCCATTCAATATGATCATGGCTGATCATCCAACTCGGTATCCTGTACCTGCCTTCTCTCCATACCTCCTGATCCCTTTAGCCACAAGGGCCACATCTAACTCCCTCTTAAATATAGCCAATGAACTGGCCTCAACTACTTTCTGTGGCAGAGAGTTCCAGAGATTCACCACTCTCTGTGTGAAAAAAGTTTTCCTCATCTCAGTCCTAAAGGATTTCCCCTTTATCCTTAAACTGTGACCCCTTGTTCTGGACTTCCCCAACATCGGGAACAATCTTCCTGCATCTAGCCTGTCCAACCCCTTAAGAATTTTGTAAGTTTCTATAAGATCCCTCCTCAATCTTCTAAATTCTAGCGAGTACAAGCCGAGTCTATCCAATCTTTCTTCATATGAAAGTCCTGACATCCCAGGAATCAGTCTGGTGAACCTTCTCTATACTCCCTCTATGGCAAGAATGGCATTCCTCAGATTAGGAGACCAAAACTGTACGCAATACTCCAGGTGTGGTCTCAACAAGACCCTGTACAACTGCAGTAGAACCTCCCTGCTCCTATACTCAAATCCCTTTGCTACGAATGCTAACATACCATTTGCCTTCTTCACTGCCTGCTGCACCTGCATGCCTACTTTCAATGACTGGTGTATCATGATACCCATAGGTCTCGTTGCATCTACCCCTTTCCTAATCGGCCACCATTCAGATAATAATCTACTTTCCTGTTTTTGCCACCAAAGTGGATAACCTCACATTTATCCACATTATACTGCATCTGCCATGCATTTGCCCACTCACCCAGCCTATCCAAGTCACCTTGCAGCCTCCTAGCATCCTCCTCACAGCTAACACTGCTCCCCAGCTTCGTGTCATCCGCAAACTTGAAGATGTTGCATTCAATTTCCTCGTCCAAATCATTAATATATGTCGTAAATAGCTGGGGTCCCAGCACTGAGCCTTGTGGTACCCCACTAGTCACTGCCTGCCATTGTGAAAAGGACCCGTTTACTCCTACTCTTTGCTTCCTGTCTGCCAGCCAGTTCTCTATCCACATCAATACTGAACCCCCAATACCGTGTGCTTTAAGTTTGTATACTAATTCCAGACAAAGGAACACATTTTGTTTTTGATCTCTCAGCAGAAAGAATGCTGAAAGACCAAGCAGCAGAAAGAACGCAACAAGCTTATCTTCACAAACAGTTAAAAAACTCAGTCCTTACACCACCTCCGTCCTTGAGGTTATTAAGGTATAATATGATATATACCTTCATATATTCTTATTTCAATATAACCTTACACTATTATTATTGCTACTTTACTTTCTGCTATTCTACAATATTTTATCACTGTGTACACTTTCTGTTACGGACTTAACTTAAATTTGCATTTTGCCCATGCAAACCCCTGACCTCTCAGGGCGGTAACCACGAGGTCTTAATAAACTCTTAATACTATCACATTACTTTCTTATCACAAATATTATTACTCACCACACACAGCGCAGCCTTCTCGGACAATCCTCCGGGCCTCCTTTTTAGAACAATTTAGTGCCAGATTCTTGGGTCGGAGAGACCTTATAGCTACCTAGGCACTTCTGTGTCCCCAATGGCTTATCAAGAACAACAGATTATTAGTCCAAATAAAGCAGAAAAAACGCATATTTTTTAGGTGGCCACCTTTGTCCTGTTGTCCTTAAGAGCCACATAAGGGGCTGGGAAGGCCCCGGGCTACTTGTCTTTTAATTAACAGTCTCTTACCGACCCTGCTCGCTGCGCCAATTTTGTCGTGGTTTTAAGACTCAAAGTTTGGATAAGATGACACAGACACGGAGAATTCTTGAAGAAGACAAAAGCCTTTATCTGCAAACATATTTGGCTTGGAACATTCAGAGGCACCACGGCCTCGTCGCTCTCCAATTGTTCCCTGATTCATAAAATCTAAAAGCTTTTTATTACAGCTTCAGTCTTATCTTCAGCTACTTGGCATGCATGCTTCTGTAACTGTAATCTCTCACTGTCCTTGCCCTTTAACTTTAATCTCTGAGCCTACCATGATGTTCTAGCTAAAGCAAAATAAAACTAAGAAGCAACTTGTTTTTGTGCCTTGATGTCTGATCACATAAAAATAATGTTTTAAACATATTGGTAAAAGTAAGAAGTAACTTGTTTCTTCTATATAACTTCTATATAACTTTTATAATAGCAGTAACAGGATCGGTCCGAGTCAGCATGGATTTACGAAGGGGAAATCATGCTTGACTTATCTACTGGAATTTGTTGAGGATGTAACTAGGAAAATGGACAAGGGAGAGCCAGTGGATGTAGTATACTTGGGCTTTCAGTAGGCCTTTTATAAGGTCCCACATAGGAGATTAGTTGGCTAAATTAGAGTACATGGTATTGGGGGTAGGATGCTGACATGGATAGAAAATTGGTTGGCAGACAGGAAACAAACAGTAGGGATTAACGGGTCCCTTTCAGAATGCCAGGCAGTTACTAGTGGGTTAGGAAAAGTACAATGGGATCTGGGGGTCCTTGTTCATCAGTCAATGAAGGTAAGCATGCAGGTACAGTTGGCAATGAAGAAAGCGAATGGCATGTTATCCTTCATAACAAGAGGAGTTGAGTATAGGAGCAAGGCGGTCCTTCTGCAAATGTACAGGACCCTGGTGAGACAACACCTGTAGTATTGCATTTGAGAAGGAACTGCAGATGCTGGAAAATCGAAGGTAGACAACAGGTGCAGCAGCATCTATGGAGCGAAGGAAATAGGCAACGTTTTGGGCCTGAGACGTTTCCTATTTCCTTCACTCCATAGGTGCTGCTGCACCCGCTGAGTTTCTCCAGCACTTTTGTCTACCTGAAGTATGTCGTGCAGTTTTGGTCTCCAAATTTGAGGAAGGACATTCTTGCTATTGAGCAGCGTAGGTTCACCAGGTTAATTAGTGAATTCGATGGCTGGACTGTCATACAGTATGTTGAAATAATGGTGCGACGGGCCTTGTATACACTGGTATTTATTGTATACACTGTATATACTGTACATATAGTGTATACACTGGTTCCCTGTACCAATCCATTGGAGAGAAAGGTTGTCACTTAGTTTTTGTTTTTTTTTTATATTTTTTATTAGAAGTAGACATATTATAAAGTATAGTTGCGTATTATAGTAAAATAACTTTTCATATACATCAGTCATACATTATTCAAATTTTCAATTGTCGATTACTTCTGATTCTAGTGGTTTTTTTATATAGAAAAAGAGAGAAAGAGAATAAAGAGTTACAAATATCAAAAAAAAAACAAAAAAGGTGGAATGGATTACTTATAATACGTCATTGGAGATAGGTTCGTAGATTATAAAATATGACTTTTCATCTAATCCTGAGTTTAAGTTTCACTTTGGTTTTCGTGCCGGGCCAATCTATCCCGTCAGATAATTAATGAATGGAGCCCATATTTTATCAAAAAGCTATTGTTTGTCCATTAAGACAAGTCTAATTCTTTCTAGATATAGGGTCTCCGACATTTCCACAATCCACATTTTAATTGTGGGGGTCGTAGGACCTTTCTAAAATTTTAATATTAATTTTTTCCCGGTTATTATACTGTAGTCGAGGACATTTCTTTGGCTTGTTGTGAGTGTTAAACTTTGCTCTGATATTCCAAGTATTATTAATTTTGAGTTTTGATCCAGTTTTGTATTAATAACTTCTGAAATTATTTCAAAAATATCAGTCCAGAAATGTTTAATTTTTATACAATTTGCAAACGTATGTGTTAAATTAGCATCTAGATGTAGACATTTATCACAAATAGGAGAGATTTGTGGGAAGATTCTATTTAGTTTTATTTTAGTGTAATCTATGTAAGAACTTTAAATTGTATTAAAGTATGTCTGGCATTTAACGAACATTGATGTATTTGTTGTAAACTTTCGTCCCACAAATCTTTCGTTATAGGGTGACCTATTTCATTTTCCCATTTGTATCTATATGGTTCCGTCGGTGGTACCTCGTTGTTTAGGAGGGTGTTTTAAATATAAGCTATTAGTTTTTCATTGTTAGGATGTTTGTTCAAACATTCATCAAGAATTTCTGATTCCCTACTCCTGTAGACTTGTGTATTAGATTTAACATAATCTCGAATTTGTAGATATCTGAAGAAATTATTTGAGTGCAGTCCATGATTCTGTTGTAACTCCTGAAATGAAAGAAAAGTGCCTTTCCCATAAAGATGTCCAATCTTTTTAATTCCATAATTTTTCCATTGTGTGAAACCTTTGTCCATAAAGGATGATTTGAATAAAGGATTATTTACAATGGGAAGGCATAGTGGTATATTATTCAATTTCAAAACTTTTTTTAATTGTTTCCAAATTCGTATTCCACTATGTATTATGGGGTTTTCTTTATAGGTTTCTTTGTGCAGTTTTGTGGGGGCAAATATGATCGGTCCAATTTCAAAAGGTAGACCTTCTTCCTTTTCCATCATTAACCAATCTGGTTGTTGATCCATTTCTTCCAGCCAGAAATTCATGTTTTTAATATGGACTGCCCAAAAATAAAACAAGAAATTTGGCAAAGCCGAACGTCCATTTATCTTTGACTTACATAAATGTTTTTTACTTATTCTATGATTCTTATAATCCCAGACAAAACTTGTAACAATGGAGTCAACTTTTTTGAAAAAAGTTTTTGGGATATATATATCGGGATTAATTGAAACAGGTACAGTAGTTGCGGTAAGAAGATCATTTTTATAGCATTAATTCTACCAAGCATTGAAATGGGGAGTTTTTTCCAGTATTGAATATTCTTGTGTAGTTTATTCAGTAAGGGTGGGAAATTTAGTTTAAATAAAGAGATATATGTCTTAGTTACATAGATTCCTAAGTATTTAAATTTATCTTTAACTATTTTAAAAGGGGATTGTTGTAATGTATGTAGATTGAGTTTTGTTATTGGCATGATTTCACTTTTATTCCAATTAATTCTATATCCTGAAAACTGACCAAATTGAGTTATTAGATTTAATAGATTTGGAATACTAGTTTCTAACTTTGTAATATATTTTAGTACATCATCTGCATATAAGGAAACTTTATTCCTTGTTTCTCTAGTGTTATATCCGTATATTCCTGTATGGGTTCTAACGCTTTCTGCTAGGGGTTCGATTGCAAGAGCAAATAAGAGTGGGAATAGTGAACATCCTTGTCTACAGCCTCTAGAGAGGTTAAATTTAGTTGATAACATTTGGTTTGTTAATATTCTAGCCGTTGGATTAGAGTACAGGTGCACAACCTTTTATCCGAAGATCCAAATAACGAAAACCTCCGAATAGCGAAATTTTTTCGGTCCTTGAAAACGTTCACCGAGGGCGGCCCGCAGAGGTGACAGCGGAACCTCCGGTCGGTCCTCGAAGAAAGGGGAACTAAATCCCCATTCATAAAAGAGAAGGTGAGGGTATATTGCGCGGGAGGGTTAATAATTGACAATATGCTGCTACCTGCCAGCTGAGTTAAAAAGTTCCCACGGTAGACCCACGATACACAGTGTATCGTGAGTCTTGCGTGGGAACTTTTTAACTCAGCGTGCAGGCAGCAGTAGATTGTCGCTCCCTTCAGTTTCACCCCACCTGCACCCCTCTGCTTCCCGGCCATGTGTGTGACCCCTTCCCTCCCCTCTCCAGCTCCCCGCTCATTGCACCGGCGCGGGGGCTTTGTACTGTCTTCACGTCGCGATGCTAGCAGCACAGTGCCAGTCACCGGAGACGTCAGGACCAACGGCATACCGACCCCCAGGCCCACTGCAAGCACGGAGATCCCAGATCAGCAACTCCAGCCCAGCCCCGTTCCAACTACAGAGGAACACGCTCCCCGTATGGGCAGAAGCTGATGGTGTGCAAGGGGTACGTCTTGTTCTTGGGGTCGCGCAGTCGGGCTATGGGCGAACTGCCACTTGTCGCCATAGCGGCCCATCGGGGAGCGGATTCCTCTGGAGTTGGAGGGGGAGGGGGGTATTGTGCTGTTTGATCGCCCCCTACTATTCCAGGGACAGGGAGACAGGACATTCACCGAGGGCGGCCCGCAGAGGTGACAGCGGATCGGTCCTCGAAGAAAGGGGAACTAAATCCCCATCCATAAAAGAGAAGGTGAGGGTATATTGCGCGGGAGGGTTAATAATTGACAATATGCTGCTACCTGCCCGCTGAGTTAAAAAGTTCCCACGGTAGACACGATACAGTGTATCGTGAGTCTTGCGTGGGAACTTTTTAACTCAGCGTGCAGGCAGTAGCAGGTTGTCGCTCCCTTCAGTTTCAACCCACCTACACCCCTCTGCTCCCCGGCCATGTGTGTGACCCCATCCCTCCCCTCTCCAGCTCCCCGCTCATTGCACCGGCGCGGGGGCTTTGTACTGTCTTCACGTTGGCGATGGCAGCAGGCCAGTGCAGTCACCGGAGACGTCAGGACCAATTGGACGTCGACCACCAGGCCCACCGCAAGCACGGAGAACCCAGAGACCCACAGCCAACAGCAGCCCTGCCCCGCTCCAACTACAGAGGAACCTGGGTTGCGGATGACGGGGCGCAGCTCGGGGCGTCGTAGGGGCCCATCGGGGAGCGGGTTCCTGTTGGTCCTGACGTCTCCGGCCACCTGCTATCCTCCGGGAACTGTACCGCCCTTGCAGGAGAGTGGGGTTGTTTGCAGTTGCAGAGGGAGGGGGCAAGGGCGGTACAGTTCCCAGTCTCAGCTCCAGTCCAGGGGGGTGGCCGGAGACGTCAGGACCAATGGGACAGCGACCCCCAGGCCCACTGCAAGCACGGAGATCCCAGAGACCCACAGCCAGCAGCAACTCCAGCCCAGCCCCGCTCCAACTCCAGAAGAACACGTAGGGGCAGAAGCTGATGGTGTGCAAGGTGTTCTTGGGGTGGCGCAGCTCGGGCTGTGGGCAAACTGCCACTTGTCGCCGTAGCGGCCCATCGGGGAGCGGATTCCTCTGGAGTTGGAGGGGGAGGGAGGTATTGTGCTGTTTGATCGCCCCCTGCTATCCCAGGGACAGGGAGACACAGCGGCTTTTTAGACTGGTGGGCAATCACTTCCAAAGTTCTGCCCACACAGTCAGTACACCTCTCCTACACTGCATTTCATACAAACATTTATTCTGCAAGAAAAAACGACATTGAAGACTCAAACTCGCGACCGAGTAACTGCCGGGATCAAGGCGCAAACTCGCAACCTTGCGGATATGAGCCGAACACTCTACCACTGAGCCAGCCATTAAAATCTACGCTAAAAAATTTCCATTCCGAAGACCGACAAATTCTGAATTACGAAAAGTGGCTGGTCCCAAGGCTTTCGGATCTAAGGTTGTGCACCTGTATAACAATTTAACCCATGCACAGTACTTCTCTCCCAATTGAAATGTTTCCATCACCGAAAATATATATGGCCATTCTACCTGGTCAAATGCTTTTTCAGCATCTAACAAAATAATTGCTAGATCTGCATTAGGAATTCTATTGGAGTATATAATATTGAATAGTCTTCTCAGATTATAAAATGAATAACGCTTTGGGATAAACCCTGTTTGGTCGGGATGTATTAATTTGCTGATCACTAAGCTCAATCTATTAGATAGAATTTTAGTTAATATTTTCTAATCAGTATTTAAGAGGGCTATGGCTCTGTGTGAACCTGGGTCTTCAAGATTCTTATCCGTTTTTGGTATGAGTATGATTGTAGATTCATTTAGAGTTTCTGGGAGTTTCTGTTGAGTATAAGCATATTTGTACATTGTCAGTAGGCGTGGGGAAAGCAAATCATAACATTTTTTATAAAATTCAGAATTTAGACCATCAGGACCTGCAGCCTTTCCGTTTTTTAAAGATTTAATTGACTCTTCGATGTCTTTTATCGTAATTTCAGCACCTAGTGATTCTCTCTCTTTCTGATCTAAACCCACAAGCTTACATTTCTGTAGAAATGTTTCCATTCCTGCTGATTGTTCTGTCATTTTAGATGAGTACAATTTTTGATAGTATTGTAAAAATCTATCATTAATATCTTTAGGCAGTGTTAGTGTTTCTCCCTTGTCTGTTCTAATTTTGTAAATTGTTTTTTCCCCGTCCAGTTTACGAAGTTGTTGCGTTAATAGTTTTTGTGGTTTATCACCAAATTCAAAATTTAACTGGACTACACTTCTTCCCACCCTGCTTCCTGTAAGGACTCCATCCCCTACTCCCAATTCCTCCGTCTACGCCGTATCTGCTCCACGGATGAGGCGTTCCACACCAGGACATCTGAAATGTCCTCATTATTCAGGGAACGGGGGTTCCCCTCCTCCACCATAAATGAGGCTCGCACCAGGGTCTCTTCCATACCCCGCAACACTGCTCTCTCTCCCCATCCCCCCACTCGCAACAAGGGCCGAGTCCCCCTAGTCCTCACCTTTCACCCCACCAGCCGTCACATACAAAAAGTAATCCTCCGTCAGTTTCGCCACCTCCAACGTGACCCCACCACTCGCCACATCTTCCCATCTCTCCCCATATCTGCCTTCCGCAAAGACCGCTCCCTCCATAACTCCCTTGTCAATTCTTCCCTTCCCTCTCGTACCACCCCCTCCCCGGGCACTTTCCCTTGCAACCGCAAGAGATGCAACACTTGTCCCTTTACCTCCCCCCTCGACTCCGTTCAAGACCCAAGCAATCGTTCCAGGTGCGACAGAGGTTTACCTGCATCTCTTCCAACCTCATCTATTGCGTCCGCTGCTCTAGATGTCAGCAGATCTATATCGGTGAGACCAAGCGGAGGTTGGGCGATCGTTTCGCCGAACACCTCCGCTCGGTCCGCAATAACCAAGCTGACCTCCCGGTGGCTTAGCACTTCAACTCCCCCTCCCACTCCGTCTCCGACCTCTCTGTCCTGGGTCTCCTCCATGGCCACAGCGAGCAGCACCGGAAATTGGAGGAACAGCACCTCATATTCCGTTTGGGGAGTCTGCATCCCGGGGGCATGAACATCGAATTCTCCCAATTTTGTTAGTCCTTGCTGTCTCCTCCCCCTCCTCAGCCCCCCTGCTGTCTCCTCCCATCCCCCAGCCTTCGGGCTCCTCCTCCTTTTCCCTTTCTTGTCCCCGCCCACCCCCGTCCCCGATCAGTCTGAAGAAGGGTTTCGGCCCGAAACGTTGCCTATTTCCTTCGCTCCATAGATGCTGCTGCACCCGCTGAGTTTCTCCAGCTTTTTTGTGTAACCTTCAAAATTTAATTGTTTTGTATGTTGATAAAGTTTTATAACTTGGTCTGAATATATCTTGTTTAATTTATATTTCAGTACTGCAATTTTATTGTGTTTTATCATGGATGGTGCTGCTGCATTTTCTGTGTCTAATTGCTTTATTTCCATTTCCAGTTTCTGTTGTTTGGCCCTATTCTCTTTAGTAAAAAATGATTGGGAAGAAATTAATGCTCCTCGTACAAATGCTTTAAATGTTTCCCAAAGAAGGGAAGCAGAGATTTCAGGGCTATCATTAGCCTCAAAAAACATATTAATCTGTTTTACGAGGTATTCATTACATAACTTTTCTTTTAAGATTTGGGGATTAAATCTCCATTTTGACTGTGTCTCTACCATTCTGTTTAGTTTAATCATAAATGTTAGTGGAGCATGGTCTGAGATTATGATATTATGATATTGCGAGTTATAGGTAAATGGGATAAGTTTTGAGTCTACTAAAAAATAATCTATCCTTGAGTAGGTTTTATGTATTGGTGAGTAAAATGAATATTCTCGACCCGATGGGTTTTCAATTCACCAAACATCCTTAATGTTGGTAGTAATAATATATGAGTTTAGAAATTCACTTGATTGGGATTTTAGTTTTCTTTGAGTGATGATCTATCCAAATAAGCATCCAATGTACAATTTAAGTCTCCACCGATTATTAAGTTTTAGAAACATAGACATAGAAATTAGGTGCAGGAGTAGGCCATTCGGCCCTTCGAGCCTGCACCGCCATTCAATATGATCATGGCTGATCATCCAACTCAGTATCCCGTACCTGCCTTCTCTCCATACCCCCTGATCCCCTTAGCCACAAGGGCCACATCTAACTCCCTCTTAAATATAGCCAATGAAGTGGCCTCAACTACCCTCTGTGGCAGAGAGTTCCAGAGATTCACCACTCTCTGTGTGTGAAAAAAGTTCTTCTCATCTCGGTTTGTTGTGTACATTCCGGGATATTATTAAATATTCTCTTAAAAAACAGAGGGCTATCAAAATGTGGTCCATACACATTAAGGAGAGTCACCTTTTTTGAGTATAACTCTCCTATTATTACAATATATCTGCCTTCAATATCTTCTATCGTTGATATATGTTTAAAGGGTATACCTTTACGAATTAATATTGCAACCCCTCTAGATTTATGTGAGAATGAGGAATGGTACACTTTAGCAATCCATTTTGCTTTCAATCTATGTTGTGCTTCCTTTTTCAGGTGTGTCTCCTGGAGAAATATTATATCTGTTTTCAATGATTTTAAATGAGCTAACACTTTGCCTCTCTTAATAGGTTCATTAATTCCCTTAACATTCCAACTACAGAATTTAATTCCTTCACCCCCAATTTTCCTATTCACGTCTTGCATCTTGTGATTAGAGTGGTTAGAGCAGATGGCCCAGCACACTCAACCCTACCTTATACTCGAACATCAGGTAGATGAATTTTAAGTCTCGTCTGTTTTCCATCCGAACATATCTCCCTAAATAAAATATGTAATTCCATTCCAAATACAAAATATAATATATTATAAGGTAAAAGAGGTAGTTCAAAAAATGTATTAGTAATGTTGTCACTTAGTGTAAGAACAATCCAGCAGATGGCAATGTTAATCAGGGATCAGACTCTCCTACTATGTACAGGACAAAATGGACAGGAATATCAGGGTTACTTTAAACAATGGGCAAAGTTGGTCCAACTTGCACCGTTGCACGAGCATTCACTTGTTTGATGTTAAGACCCAGTCTATCGGTCTGTTGTCCAACGCTGGTCATTGCAACAGCAGATGTTCGTGGAACTACAATACCCAGCAGCCACCTCTTCCGGCGCCTGCGCACTGAGCGTCGAGCGCAGCCTAACTTGCAGGGAACTGGGCGGGTGATTGACGTAATGTCCATCCAATCACAGGAGAGCGTTGTGTGTCGGGGTAGGTTGAGGCGTGCAGTGGGGATAAAGGGCGGTGGGCGGGACATCGGGCACAGAGTGCAGGCGACGGCGGCGATAGATACACACACACGGAGAGACAGAGGTAAGGGCAGGTGCGGGACACACACACACACACACACGGAGAGACAGAGGTAAGGGCAGGTGTGGCGGGACACACACACACACACACACACGGAGAGACAGACACAGGTACAGGGCAGGTGCGGCTGTACACACATACACACACACACACACACACACACGGACACACACAGAGGTAAGGGCAGGTGCGGGACACACACACACACACAGACACACACAGGCACGCACACACACACAGGTAAGGGCAGGTGCGGCTGTGGGCGGGACACACACACACACACACACACACACACACACACACACACACACACACACACACACACACACACACACACACACACACACACACACACACACACACACACTCACACAGACACACACACAGGTACACACGGAGAGACACAGGTAAGGGCAGGTGCGGCTGTGGGACACACACATACACACAGCAGCTCAGGTAAGGGCATGGAGTAGTGTTTAACAAATAACTGCAGATGCTGGAACACTAGAAGGTTGACAAAAATGCTGGAGAAACTCAGCGGGTGAGGCAGCATCGGTGGAGAGAAGGAACAGGCGACATTTCGGGTGGAGACCCTTCTTCAGACTGATGTCGGGGTCTGGGCATGGAGTAGTGCAGGGACGGGGAGCGGTGCAGGGACGGGGAGCGGCGCAGGGACAAACAGGGAGCGGTGCAGGGACGGGGAGCGGTGCAGGGACAAACAGGGAGCGGTGCAGGGGCACGGGGAGTGGTGCAGGTGAGGACAGGGAGCGGTGCAGGTGAGGACAGGGAGCGGTGCAGGTGAGGACAGGGAGCGGTGCAGGGACGGGGAGCAGTGCAGGGACAGGGAGTGGTGCAGGTGAGGACAGGGCGGGGCAGGCGGGGGGATATAGAGCAGCGCAGGTAAGGACACAAGCCAGCGATCTCGCATCAATTTCGGTGCCTTAATGCCATCACATGCACGGTTATGCCAATATCGTGCACAATATTTGGCCTGCAGCAAGCAGTGTATATGCGTGGAAGCAGTGAACTGCAGATACTGGTTTATATCGCAGATAGACATAAAGTGCTGGAGGAACTCAGCGGGTCAGGCAACGTCTGTGAAGGAAATGGACAGGCGACGTTTCGAGCTTCTGACCCGCTGAGTTACGCCAGCACTTTGTGTGTGTCTGTGGTTCTCAGCGATGGTGGAGGAGGGAGACGGAGAGAGTGGGGCGCAGCTTAAAGATTCCCCCCCCCCCCCCCCCCCCCCCCCTGCCATCTCACCGCGATCCAACCCAAAGCTTTCACAAAAGTTTGTGAGTCCGCCAGTGCAAAATGACCATTAGAACCGAGTAATTGCCGGGATAAACAAGTTTGTGCACCCGAACCGTGGTCTGCCCATCCCCTCCACAGATACTGCCCGACCCGCTGACAATGCTCCAGCACTTTGTCCCGGCGTTTGCGGACTCTTGTATCTTTAGTTTAGTTCTAGAGGTGGCAAAGTTGTCTGTGTTCAGTAACATCCCGCCCGATGGGGGGGGGGGGGGGGGAGAGAAAAAAAAAGCTGTGATCTGTGCTCTCGGGTGAAGAGCGCGCTGTGACATTTGGGCTCATTCTCATCTGTGCGAGCGAGAGACGCGGGGACGGGGAAGAAAAAAGTTAAAATGTCGGAGTGGAGAGGATTTTCTGGACGCGGGTGACTCTTACTGTGGTGGGTGGGGGGGGGGGGGTTAGAGATGTGGTTGGGGGGGGGGAGGTGTTGCAGATGGGGTGGGGGGGAGGGGTTAGAGATGTGGTTGGGGGGGAGGTGGTGTTGCAGATGGGGTGGGGGGGGGTTGGAGGGGGGGGGGGGGATGGGGGGGGGGGGGAGAAGGTGGGGGGTGGGGATTTCCAGCTCCGGTGTGAAGGGGCTTTTTGCGATCCGAGGGACGAGTCTGAACAGCGTTCGTGTTCCCGGCCAGTCCTTGTGCATCTTGAGATGAACGTGGCAACACCAGCCTGGCCCTGACGCGGGAGTTCCCGATACGGACCAGGGCGGGGGGGGGGGAGAGGGCTGGGATAGGCGCAGTTGGAGGGCAATACTTTCTCTCTCTTTCCCCACAATCTCTTCCCCCCCCAAAAAAACCCAGGTCCATCCCCTGTTTTTCCCATCCCCAGCCCAGCTGCCCGAAGCAACGTCCCCACCCCACACACAACCGCTCGCCTCCCACGTTCTCCGCGTCCCTGCTCGCTTCCAACCGCGGGTTCCCTCCCCTCCCTTCCAACCTCTTCTTCCCCCCTCTACAGCCCCATCCCTCTCACCCCTCCTCGGGTGTATATATGGGGAGTGGGTGCCGTTGTATAACACTACTCTCTAGGCTGGGAGGGGGCGGAGGGTTTGTATATCAATACTGCTTCACTGGGGAAATCTTCTCCAGCGACCATATTCGTTCAATGACACACCACCACAGCTGGTAAACAACTTCTGGAGTTGCTCTGTGTCCTGATGGATAAAGTAAGTGTGAGTTGAGAAAGCTGAGCCTTCAGCTGAACCACCCCTTCAATCTTTCTTGACGCGCGAACTCGGGGGAGGAACTTGATACTTCGCAGAAATGAGAAGTAAACGGCAAACTTAGACATACACGTGGGAACTCGTTTAAACTCGTGAACATAAACTTGGAATCTCATAGACAACCACGAGTTAGATTTTTTCATTCACTCGGGATCACTTGTAGGTGGTCTCGCACCGTGAGACAGGGCCATTACTTGCTGCTGTTGGGAGCAAAGATACTAGAGCCTTCTGTGATAGACAAGAATGCTGGAGAAACTCAGCGGGTGAGGCAGCATCTTTGGAGCGAAGGAATAGGTGATGTTTTGTCTCCCTTCCTCAGGCAGATCTGTCTATGATCTTTGTTTGTGAGTGTCTAAGCTGCCGTTTGCTGTCTGCTCCTCTAGTTTTCTAAATAGAGAACTTTGTTTTTTCTTTGCCTCAGCAAACAGCAAAGAAGATGCCAGACAAGGAGGAGACTGAGAAGAAGCGTGACATGTCAGAGGTGAAGATTTTCAAAAGGAACAGCTTGAAACACTCAGAAACGAGTGAACGCAAGATACTGCCTACGCAAGCGGGTAAGTGGGTGTCGGTGTGTGTGGGTGTGGGTCTGTGGGGGGGTGTGTGGGTGTGGTGTCTATTGCCGGGTTCCAAGCCAGCTCTCTGGTGCAGTGAGACCTCACCACAAACCCAGCTGCTTGTGATGGGGCACCAGTCTTATCACCAGGGTGTGGTTGGTGGGTCATCTCTGGACATTCCCAAGTTTGGACAAACTGTCCTAAATAACAGGCCCTGGACTGTGCACTGGGCTCCGGTATTGGCCTTGCCAACACCCGACGTAACTGGGACTAAACGTCACGAAACTCTAACTCGTTGAACAAATGCAAAGGCCTGGATAGAGTGGATGTGGAGAGGATGATTCCACTAGTGGGGGAGTCAAGGACCAGAGGGCACAGCCTCAGAATAAAAGGGGGTTCCTTTTATTCTGGAAGGAGGCGAGGAGTAATTTCTTTAGTTAGAGGGTGGTGAATCTGTGGGATTTGTTGCCACAGACAACTGTGGAGATCATCAGTGGGTATTTTTAAGGCAGGGATAGATTCTTGATTAGTGTGTGTGTGTGTGGGGGGGTGTGGGTGTGTGTGTGTGTGTGGGGAGGGTATGGGTGTGTGGGTGGGGTGGGTGTGTGTGTGTGTGTGGGGGTGTGTGTGTGTGTGTGTGTGTGTGTGTGTGTGGGTGTGGGTGTGTGTGTGTGTGTGGGGGAGGGTATGGGTGTGTGGGTGGGTGTGTGTGTGGGGGAGGGTATGGGTGTGTGTGTGTGTGGGGGGAGGGTATGGGGAGAATGCAGGAGAATAGAGTGAAGTGGGGAAGATTCCACTCCTGTAGCTTGGAGATTATGAATGTGCCTCTTGCCTCCATGTCACTTGCTCCACCGGTCTGCAAGCTCTTTGTCATTGCCCAGATCCCTCTGAAGTTTGCTCATCTCCAATGCAGTGCTGGCTTGAAGGGCTGAATGGCCTACTCCTGCTCCTATTGTCTATTGCCCTGCTGGTTAGATTATAATCTGCATTTGGGTTTGTCCGACCAAACTCTGGCCTCGTGCTCTTTTAACAGAACTTGATAAGTTTTCACCCACTCACTAAAGCTCTCCACATCCACAGTCCTAAATATTGTCAACACAGCATCCACCCCCACCTGTGCTAATGTCCACTGAGCCCTGATGGGTGGGTGTCCATGTGTGGAAGGGGATATTTGGGGCCCTGTGAGATTAATACAGAGGGTAAATATGTGGGGACACTCCACTTCTTGCATCCATTAACCTGAAAATACCCCATTATTCAATCTTAATGGTATTGGTCATGTGACCTCTGTACACCTGACCATAAACTAAACTCAAAGGTAATCCGTCCTGTTTGCCTAGGTCTGCTGTTAATAGCCGCCACATTATTGCTGTGCACCAGATGTTGTCCAGCTGTTATTGTTCTGGATTCCAGCCATGCATTTACTAGAATTCTGCATTTGGAATCAAAACAAGGTCCAGAGACAATTCTCTGCACTAGTCTCTGCCAATTCACAGAGCTGGGTGTGGGCCATCACTGTTTATACAGTTAATAAATATAGAAACTAAAACTTACAAAACTAATGCAATGCAAAACTGTCATCTTTCTTTTTCCATTGTTAATCCTGCCAGATAGCTGGACTACTGCCCAGCTCGTAGGTGGGTTAGATACAGCATGGAAACAGGCCCTTCGGCCCACCGAGTCCATGCTGACCAGCGATCACCCATTCACGCTAGTTCTTTGTTCTCCCACCATCTCATCCACTCCCGACGCTAGGGGCAGTTTACAGAGGGACAATTAGCCTGTAAACCTGCACATTATTGGGGTGTGGGAGGAAACCGGAGCGCCCATGGTCACAGAGAATATGTGCAAACTCCACACAGACAGCACCCAAGGTCAGCATCGAACCCGGGTCTCTGGCGCTGTGAGGTTGCAGCTGTCGATGAGGCAAGAGGCAATAGATCATCCCCACTGGGGACATCATTGAAGCTTGCCCAATAGTGAAAGGCCTGGGTAGTGGATGTGGAGAGGATGTTTCCACTAGTGGGAGAGTCTAGGACTAGAGGCCGTAGCCTCAGAATATAAGGACATACCTTTAGAAAGGAGATGAGGAAGCATTTCTTTAATTGGGGGGTGGTGAATCAGAAATGCATTGCCTGTGGAAGACAAGTCATTGGTTATATTTTAAGTGCAGATTGGAAGGAGGTTGGGGTTTATGTGGAGAAGGCAGGAGAATGGGGCTGGTGCTTGAATCCCTTTGGTGAACAGACTGCCCTGCAACTGTTGGTCTTCCAGCAGGGATTTGGCAACTCAACTTGGTTCTTGTTTAAGAAAGAACTGCAGATGCTGGTAAAATTGAAGGTAGACACCAAATGCTGGAGTAATTCAGCCAGTGAAGCAGCATCTATGGAGACCTATGCAGCATCTAAGAGATTGGCAACATTCCAGTTTGAGACCCATATTCAGACTGATGGCAGGGAAACATAGAAATTAGGTGCAGGAGTAGGCCATTCGGCCCTTCGAGCCTGGACCGCCATTCAGTGTGATCATGGCTGAGTTAAGTACGGGTTAAGTATCCCGTACCTGCCTTCTCACCATACCCTCTGATCCCCCTAGCCACAAGGGCCTCATCTAACTCCCTCTTAAATATAGCCAATGAACTGGCCTCGACTACCCTCTGGCAGAGAGTTCCAGAGATTCACCACTCTCGGTTTTAAAGGATTTCCCCCTTATCCTTAAGGGGTGGAGACAGTAAGACTAGTGGGAGAACTGGGAAGGGGAGGTGATATAGAGAGAGAAGTTAGAGAAGTCAATGTCTATACCACTGGGGTGTAAACTGCCCAAACGAAATATGAGGTGCTGCTCCTCCAATTTGTGCTGGGCCTCCCTCTGACAATGGAGGAGGCCCAGGACGGAAAGGTTGGATTGGGATTGGGAGTTGAAGTGCTGGCCCACTGGGAGATCAGCTTGGTTAACACAGATTCTTCTTGTTACAGAGATTGAACAAGAGAAGCAAGCCATGCAGCAGAAGTCATCCTGAGCATTGCCGCAGCAGAACAGCTCTTCCATTCACGCATTCCACAACGCCAACCCCCAGTTTGCTTTGTATACTGCTGGGCATATCTGTAATCATCGCACTGTGCCTCCAGGCCCAGAGCCTTGCAATAGTCATGCCACTTTCCACTTGCATTTGGTGATTTGTATTTTTTGTTTTGCTTTTGTCACTGCTTTGTGGGGTAGGGTGGGAGTGACGCAGGACACGGTGATGGTGGGAGATACTTGGGTTTCACACACGGCACGTGCCGTCTGCCTTCAGGCAGTGTAACGGTGGTTTGTTGCTGTTACTTTTTCAGTCTTACAATGTTTAATATGAAAATGAAATAAAATGTACATTTGAAACTTCAGTTGTCATTGTGTCTGTTTGTTTTGGGTTTGGGTGGTTGGAGAGAAGGCTGTCTCAGAGGTGAGATTGTCAGAGCTCTACAGCACTTTAACTGGCCCACCTAGTCCACACTAGGCGAGTCCCATTCCTTGCATTTGCCCCATATCCCCATGAACCATTCCTACCCATATATCTGTCCAGATGTTATTGAATCTGCAACATTCCAGATGTGGACGACCCTCTGAGTGAAAATGTTACTCTGATATCCCTCTTAAATCTCTTGCCTGAACCCTCTACACTGGGAAAGAGACTGAGTGTGCACTCTCTCCATGCCCCTCATGATCTTGTACACATCAACAATGTCACCACCACCTACAATCCCTGTCTTCCCAACCTCTGACAGGTCAGGCCCAGGTAACATATAGATAATTCTCAACTGCATGCAGAACACCAGGTGTGGTCTCACCAACAGCATGTGCAGCTGTATCAGGCCAGGTCCACGTTTGTACCCAATAGGATGTCTCAACGTGAAGCCGAAGCTGCCTGCATTGGTGGTGGGTGTAGCTGCATGCCACAGTGCAAACTGGTTTTACTGTCTGCAGTAATATTCCACCATCACCTTTGGTAAAGCAGGTTACTGACCAACCAGTCCGAGTGTGCTGTTTGCAAATGATCTTAGTTACACCTGGTTTAGTTCATAGTCACGTGTACAGAGGTACAGTGAAAAGCTTTTGTTGCGTGCTAACCAGTCAGGGGAAAGACAACACATGATTACTCTCCAGCCGGCCACAGAGTAGAGATGTATGATAAGGGAGTAACGATGCAAGATAAATCTGATAAAGATAGTCTGAGGGTCTGTAATGATATAGATGGGAGGACAGGCCTGCTGTCTAGAAACATAGAAATTAGGTGCAGGAGTAGACCATTCGGCCCTTCGAGCCTGCACTGCCATTCATAATGATCATGGCTGATCATCCAACTCAGTATCCCGTACCTGCCTTCTCTCCATACCCTCTGATCCCCTTAGCCACAAGGGCCACATCTAACTCCCTCTTAATTATAGCCGATGAACTGGCCTCAACTACCCTCTGTGGCAGAGAGTTCCAGAGATTCACCACTCTCTGTGTGAAAAAAGTTCTTCTCATCTCGGTTTTAAAGGATTTCCCCCTTATCCTTAAGCTGTGACCCCTTGTCCTGGACTTCCCTAACATCGGGAACAATCTTCCTGCATCTAGCCTGTCCAACCCCTTAAGAATTTTGTAAGTTTCTATGATCCCCTCTCAATCTCCTAAATTCTAGAGAATTCCAGTCTTTCTTCATCCTGACATCCCAGAAATCAGTCTGGTGAACCATCTCTGCACTCCCTCTATGGCAATAATGTCCTTCCTCAGATTTGGAGACCAAAACTGTACGCAATACTCCTGGTGTGGTCTCACCAAGACCCTGTACAACTGCAGTAGAACCTCCCTGCTCCTATACTCAAATCCTTTTGCAATGAAAGCTAACATACCATTCGCTTTCTTTACTGCCTGCTGCACCTGCATGCCTACCTTCAATGACTGGTGTACCATGACACCCAGGTCTCGCTGCATCTCCCCCTTTCCCAATCGGCCACCATTTAGATAATAGTCAGATTTCCCGTTTTTGCCACCAAAATGGATAACCTCACATTTATCCACATTATGCCAAACATTTGCCCACTCACCCAGCCTATCCAAGTCACCTTGCAGTCTCCTAGCATCTTCCTCACAGCTAACACTGCCCCCCAGCTTAGTGTCATCCGCAAACTTGGAGATATTGCCTTCAATTCCCTCATCCAGATCATTAATATATATTGTAAATAGCTGGGGTCCCAGTACTGAGCCTTGCGGTACCCCACTAGTCACTGCCTGCCATTGTGAAAAGGACCCGTTTACTCCTACTCTTTGCTTCCTGTTTGCCAGCCAGTTCTCTATCCACATCAATACTGAACCCCCAATGCCGTGTGCTTTAAGTTTGTACACTAATCTCTTGTGTGGGACCTTGTCAAAAGCCTTCTGGAAATCCAGATATAACACACCCACTGGTTCTCCCCTATCCACGCTACTAGTTACATCCTCGAAAAATTCTATAAGATTCGTCAGACATGATTTACCTTTCGTAAATCCATGCTGACTTTGTCCAATGATTTCACCACTTTCCAAATATGCTGCTATCCCATCTTTAATAACTGACTCTAGCAGTTTCCCCACTACCGATGTTAGACTAACTGGTCTGTAATTCCCCATTTTCTCTCTCCCTCCCTTCTTAAGTCTAGTTGGTGACACGACAGTGCTTCACTGACTGAGTGATGCAACATGTCCTGATGTGGTGAAAGTGGAACGTACACAAGCTTATATCAACGGAGATGGTCACGGGCCTTGCCTCATTTAAGTGACTGAGCTTCTGGGGGGGGGACAAATGTATCGGGGGGGGGGGGGCAAGCTCTCACCCAAAGTAGCCACAAGGTTAATGTAATGTCCTGGGAAATGTATCACAGAATCACTGGAAAAATCATATTCTTTGGGGCTCTTGACAAACCCAAGCAAGGGCAGTTATGGTTAAAGTTAATGTCACCACATCTTCTGGGGCGGGAGACTGCAACATTCACGTGGACCGCCCTGTTTCGATGAATGCAATCAACCTGCCGTGCACAACCAAATAAGATCAAACAGAACAAGTTGCCCTACAACTTTAGGCTGTGCACGCCGTACACAAGAGCAAGACCACATCTATCGTTGGCAGCAGAGGGTGTGGGGAAAGCTGGGATGACCCGGGCAAATGGGAGGAGTCCTGCTATTTACACGACCAGCACAGAGGGCACAAAGCTTGAAACCTTGCACCACCAGATCTAGAAACAGCTTCTTCCCTGCTGTTATCAGATTACTCAACGGGCCTCTCTCATAAGTAGTCCTAATCTTCCAACCAACCTCATTGTGACCATTGCACTTTTTCTCTGTGATTCTAACACTTCCATTGCTGTAACAATACATTCTGAAAATTCTATACACAACCTTTTCTAATTGTGTAAGGCTAGATTGTACACAGGCATAGTATACTTTGATAGAACAGTAGACGAACAAAAGCTTCACTGCCTCGGTCAACGTGACCTTCATTAATCAAGACCGATGCAGTGGGTCACCACCATGACCTCACTGCCCATGTTGTGAGATGACCTTTCACAGTTCATCTGTGTCCTGATCAGCAGTGGTGAATGACCCAGGGACACAGCTGTCTGAATGAGAGTGTTCAGAGTCACAGGACAGTAGCAACATCTTGGTCAATCTCAATACAAGATTTGTCTCTCTGAAACCCTTCATCCTCTGGACTGTGGCTGGTCGGTGTGAGAGGGGCCATCGTCTGGAGATGTGAGGCAGTGGTACGCTGGTCCTCATGAGATGGCAGGAAGCAGGCGGGTGCTTCTTGGCTGTGGAGATGGCTTCAGGATCAAATATGGTTCCTACTGAGACTGGGAACAACAATAACCTTGTTAGTCAGAGGGTGGTGAATCTGTGGAATTCTTTGCCCCAGACGGCTGTGGAGGCCAAGTCAGTGGATATTTTTAAAACACCCTCAGACACAAGACATTTCTACCCACCTCAGTTTGAAATGACCGGCCCTTAGAAACATAGAAAATAGGTACAGGAGGATGCCACTCAGCCCTTCGAGCCAGCACCGCCATTCATTGTGATCAAACGTGCAAACTCCGTACAGACAGCGCCCGTAGTCGGGATGGAACCCGGGTCTCCGGCACTGCATTCGCTGTAAGGCAGCAACTCTACCGCTGCGCCACCGTGTATATGCCTGCCACACAATTATGACCGGCATGGATAGGGTGGACAGTCAGAACCTTTACCCAGGATTAGTGGACATAAGGTGAGGGGGACAAAGTTGAAAGGAGATCTACTGGACATGTTTTTTAGAGGATGGTGTGTGGGTGTGGGGGGGTTGTGACACACTGTGTGTGTGTGTGTGTGTGTGTGTGTGTGTGTAGGGGGGGGGGGTGACCCACTGTGTGTGTGTATGGGGGGGTGGGGGCAGGTACAGTAGCTGTGTTTAAGAGACTATTACGTTGGCAGATGGCTATGCAGAGAGTGGAGGGACATGGATTATGTGAAGGCAGATAAGAGCTGGCCTTGCCTGGCCATCCTGTGGACTGGCCAATGTTCTATACATGTCTGGGTTGTTTTTGCAGAATGCGGATGTGAGGCTCACAATCGAGATGTATGAAATTAGTATCAAGATGGAGTGCTGAGTTAGACCAGGATCCCCACAGCACAGTGACCAAAGGTGAACACAATCCTCCACGTGTAACCTCACCAACGTCCTGCAGTATCCTGAGCTAATTCTGCCACCGCCATCATCTACTGCAACAAGTGATGACTCGCACTGATTGGCGACGCAAGCTTGAGCCCTTTTACAGGATGGACGATGGCAGTGATGTCAACATTTGTATCACACAAGGTGGACACGAGAGAAGAACCAAGGGCTTGTGCAACCTTAGGACAGAGGTCAAGGAAGGGAAGGGGAGGGTCAGACACTGACCACCAGGGAAGTGACAGTAACAAAGGGAATGACATGTTTGAACTGTTTGCAAGAGGAGGATGCGTTTCTGGTGGAGTGGGAAGTGGAACAGTTCCACATCTCCTACAGAGATGATGCTTTGTGACACCAGCGCTGTGCTGACTCCCAACGCCACACCGTGCTGTTGGTGGAAGTGTGGGAGCTGAAGGAGGTCAGTCAGTGTGGGAGAGGGTTATCCAGGCGGGGGGGGGGGGGGGGGGGGGGGGGGGGGGGGGGGGGGGGGGGGGGTTCATCCCAACGTGCCAGTTGAAGAAGTCACAACCTAACCACACCATCCAATGCCCTGAAGGCCGTGGTTCTCTCAGTGCACTGTTAGATGCTGCTTCATACATCATGGGAGCAGCATTAGGCCATTTGGCCCATCCAGTCTACTCTACCAATCAATCATGGCTGATCTATCTAACGCACTCTCCTATTCATTCTCCCACCTTCTCCCCATGACCAGTGGCACCCACACTAATCAATGAGCCCTGTGTGTCTCTCTCTCTGTCTTTCTCTCTCTCTCTCTCTCGCTCTCCCTCTCTCTCTCTCTCTCTCTCTCTCTCTCTGTCTCTCACTTTCTCTCTCTCTTCTCTCTCTCTCACGCTCTCTCTCTCTCTCTCTCCTCTCTCTCTCTCCTCTCTCTCTCCCTCTCTCCCTCCCTCTCTCTCTCTCTCTCTCTCTCTCTCTCTCTCTCTCTCTCTCTGTCTCTCTCTCTCTCTCTCTCTCTCTCTATCTCGCTCTCTCTCATTCTCTCTCTCTCTATCTCTCTCTCCCTCTCTATCTCTCTCTCTCTCTCTCTCTCCTCTCCCTCTATCTCTCTCCCGCCTCTCTCCCTCTATGTCTCCCACCTTCCCCCCTCTCCCTCCCTCCCTCCCTCCCTCTTTCTCTCTCTCCCTCTCTCTCTCTCTCCCGCTCCCACCCTGTCAGACAGTGAGTTCAAGGCCCCCATCATGATAAAAGCACATTCCTCTCAGGGACTAGCGTGCTCCAATGCGCTACAATGCAGAGAACTATATTCTGCACTCTGTATCTTCCCCTTTGCTCTACCTATTGTACTGGAGTTGGGCTGGTTGGATTTATGTGTGGTTTATCTGAGCCTCGTGTACAAAACCCAGCTTTACACTGTGAGATGCCAATAATAAATCTGCACCTGAACGAACCCATTAACTCCACCCACCAACTAACGTTCTTCCCTCTGCCCCATGGGTTTCCAGTCTCTGCTGGGAGATGTTAGACCCTCATTAAATGTCCAGGACCCTCACAACATTGCATGGCTGAGTGTAGAGCTACAGGGGCGTGCGGTCAGGGGAGGCAGGGAAACCAGTGCCTCACCTGTCACACTCACAAATAAAATAGCTGTTAAGAAAATTAAAGAAAAATTACAATATTATAAAATGAATATAAAGATTTCCCACTGATCTGTGTTATGAATGTCATTTCTAAATGAATCTAAACATTTTTATAAAATCGCCACCGCTGCAAATACAGGGAGAGATGAGAGGTGAGGCAGCGACGAGCTGAGCCTCCCCTCTGATTGCACAACCCCTTAGAAACTGCATGGAGCGCGGGCACTATGCATGTGCCTGTTACTATCTCTCTGTATGTCACCAATGTAATGTGTGTAAACCCCTTCATTACATGTCCTCAACTTCCATAGTCCAGGTAACGTATTTCACATATAAAGATATTACATTTGTGCTCGCTGGTCTCACATAAAACTGCATTGTAAAAGCTCCAGGGGAGGCAGCGATCACGTCTGCCTCACAAGGGGGCGTGTCTTGAGCCCAGTTTAGGGCGAGCGAGTGAGCGAGCGTCATGTAATTGACGCAGTCTCTCTCTCCCTCCATCTTAGCGAGCTTCAGCAGCGGAGGCGCGGACTGGGAGGTTGATTCCAAAGATGCTCCTCGAGTAACTTTGGTTGATTCGTTGATTTGTAGTGGCCGATTCGGAGGCTCTGGGCCGCTGAGACAGAGCTTCCAATTGGGCCCTGCGTTGGAGGAATGTACTCTCGGCTCGGGACCCCGGCATCCACTCTCCCTCCCTTCTATCCTTCCCTTCCCTCCCTCCCTTCCTTTCTTCCCTTCTCTCCTTCCCACCCTTCCCTTCTCTCCTTCCCTCCCAGCCACATACATCACACACAAACAACTTACACACACAGACAACTAAGTTAGGGCAGGGTAGAAGCCAGTGCTTCCCCAGCCATTGACCTCACCGCTCGTCACTGTGGAGCAATGTACCTGTCTCTCACCGCACTAAGGCCGTGACCGGGACACTCATGCCTCGTCCCTGCTGCACCATTCAGCAAGATGGCCATCGAGTCAGAGTCACACAGCACAGAAACAGCCCCTTCGGCCCAACTTGCCCACATTGTTCAACATGCCCCAATTACACTAGTACCACCTGCCTGCATTTGGTCCATATCCCTCTAAACCTGTCCTATCCATGCACCTGTCTAAATGTTTCTTAAACGTTGGGACAGTCCCAGCCTCAACTACCTCCTCTGGCAGCTTGTTCCATGTGTGACAAAGTTACCTCCTCAGATTCCTATGCAATCTTTCCCCCTTTATCTTAAACCCTTGTCCTCTGGTTCTCGATTCCTCTACTCTGGACAAGAGACACTGCATCTACCCGACCTGTTCCTTTCATATTCTTGTCCACAGTGCCTGAACAACCCCCTCCCCCTCGATGGCCTTCGTGCCCGACTACCTCCATGTCCTCACAATTCCAGTGATCACTGGCCTCTGGAGTAATTCCTTCCCATCTCTGCTGTGACCAGCACCCCCCCTCACATTCTGTGTGAGACACCCCAGGATCAACCTGCCGCTGTTGGAATGTCCCAACACATTCCACGCTGCCAACAATCCCTGACTATGGGCCACAACAAGGGTGTTGCATGCAGCACGCCCAGCGGCAGTGGGCCCGATGTCCATTCCACAGACGATACACAACGGGCAGAAAGCTGGACAGAACACCATTGTCCTTACTGCTGAATCTCCCCGATCATTGGTCAAGAAATCTCCCCCTCGCATCAACCTCATTGGAGACCCTCACACTATCTTTGATCACACTTTGCTGCTGTTACCTTGCACTAAACATTATTCATGTTGTTGCCTTTAACCTGTATCTGTGCACTGTTGACCAAAGATCCTATAGCGGAGCAAGATAGACCACTCCTGCTAAATGCTGACGTGTAGTACGCAACGGAGAGGAACGTGGGCCTATTTTTCATCCATTTTAGTAACCTGACCTGACCCGACCCGACTCGCAGTGTAATCAACGTTGCGGGGGAACACTTTGTGTTAATAAATTATAATTCTGAAAATGAGGAGAAGATTTTTACCAAATAACTTTTATTTTTACGAGGATGTTTCCGTAACCGGCTTCCATCTCCGTACTACTTTTATTTTTATGAGGATGTTTCCGAAAATAACCGGACCGTTCCATCTTCGTCACTAGTATCTTTGCTCCGCTACGGGATCTTTGCAGTGGACGGCTCGATTGTAATCGTGTATTGTCTTTCCGCTGACAGGTTAGCACGCTACAGAAGCCTTTCACTGTACCTCGGTACACGTGACAATAAACGCAACACAAACATTGAATATCTCAAATCAAAGCCAGTTTGCTGTCAGCTACACAAGTACAGAAACCTCCAGGTAATCTTGCTTGCACAAGCATCATGGCCACATGGATGTCAAAGGTTCATAAGTCATCAGAACAGAATTAGGCCATTCGGCCCATTGAGTCTACTCCGCCATTCAATTATGGCTGATCTATCTCTCCCTCCTTGTCCCTGTAACCTTTGACCCTGACAACACACAAAAACATGTCACACTTAACTTACACATAGACTGTACACAGTGCAATCAAAAACAAGATACTCCAGCAAAAATACACCATTAATAAACATGTCCAAAGCAGCGCAGAGTGGCTAGTGTTCTGTTGCTGGGGTGGGATTAGGGTTGTGGGGCTCATCTCAAGACCCTGATGTTTGTGAGAATGTAGCTGTTCCTGAACCAGGTGGGGTGGGACTTGAGGCTTCTGTACATCCTGCCCGATGGTAGCAGTGAGAATGGAGCAAGGCCTGGATGGTGGGGGTCCTGAATATATAGATAGAGTCAGATAGTCAGATAGTCAGAGCTATCTGGCACAGACACAGGCACTTCCACCCACCTTGTTCATGCAAATCAGAGCATTAAGTATAGAAGTTGGGATGTAATGTTAAAATTGTACAAGGCATTGGTGAGACCAATTCTGGAGTATGGTGTACAATTTTGGTCGCCCAATTATAGGAAGGATGTCAACAAAATAGAGAGAGTACAGAGGAGATTTACTAGAATGTTGCCTGGGTTTCAGCAACTATGTTACAGAGAAAGGTTGAACAAGATAGGTCTTTATTCTCTGGAGCGCAGAAGGTTAAGGGGGGACTTGATAGAGGTCTTTAAAATGATGAGAGGGATAGACAGAGTTGACGTGGATAAGCTTTTCCCACTGAGAGTAGGGAAGATTCAAACAAGAGGACATGACTTGAGAATTAAGAGACTGAATTTTAGGGGTAACATGAGGCGGAACTTCTTTACTCAGAGAGTGGTAGCTGTGTGGAATGAGCTTCCAGTGAAGGTGGTGGAGGCAGGTTCGATTTTATCATTTAAAAATAAATTGGATAGTTATATGGACGGGAAAGGAATGGGGAGTTATGGTCTGAGTGCAGGTAGATGGGACTAGGTGAGAATAATGACCCTGTCCCACTTAGGAAACCTGAACGGAAACCTCTGGAGGTTGCAGGTGGTTGCCGGAGGTTGCAGGTAGTGGAAGCAGGTGGGGAGACTGACAAAAACCTCTGGGAACCGCACGGAAACCTTGGGTGGGGCGCAAAGTCTCCAGAGGTTTCCGTTCAAGTTTCCTAAGTGGGACAGGGGCATTAGTGTTCGGCACGGACTAGAAGGGCCGAGATGGCCTGTTTCCGTGCTGTCATTGTTATATGGTTATATGGGCTAGTCCCATTTGCCGGCATTTGATTCCAAGCGCTCTGAAATCTTCCTATTCATACTTGCCGCCCTCATGAGGCAGCGTCTCATGTCCATGCTCTCGATGGTGATGAGGGCAGCAGCAGTGACAGACTGGGCTGAGTCACCCCACTCTGTGCAGGCGGTGGCTGCCTATGTATTGGAACTGTTGTTCCAGTCAGCACACTTTCTACAGAACATCAGTGGGCATCTGGTACAGTAGTCGGTGACGTGCCAAATCTCATTCGCCGCGCCTTTCTCGTGATCTTACTGGGAACGTTGTAGTCACCAAACAAACTGTAACCAGTGATAAATCTTGAATGCTTGTGTGTTTAACTGGAGAGTTGCTGATACTCCCACTCACTATCTGACAACCCAGCTAACACCCAGTCGACAAACACTCCGTAATTGTCCACTCTGTACCTGCCAACTCCATTCCTGCATCATATTTGTCAACTTTGTCAACTCTGCCCAACCTTATCTACTCTCCCTGGCTGGGCACACCTGAACTGGTAGTCGGTGGGATATTACCTGGCTGAGCACACCTGAACAGGTAGTCGGTGGGATATTACCTGGCTGGGCACACCTGAACAGCTACCTACTAGGGTGGGATATTTAATTCCCATTGTCCCCTGAATGAACTCAAGTCAGTGACACATCACTGTCAGCCCAGCTCCCAGCCCTGTCCCACCCTCTGTACATGTACACACACTCCAACAGCTAACTGGACTGTGACACATTATACCTCTTTGCTTGATTCATGGAGGTTTTGTTTTTGATCTTGTGCTCTCTGTTCTTTCACTGTTCACCACTCCTTGTGTCTCCTCACTATTCCCACAGCCTGTTGCCCATCCCTCTGCTGAACTAGGTTGACACTTCCCTTAGGGCACGAAGTAACCTGCCTGGCAAGGTTTGTCCCAGCTCTGGTGAACGCCTAGAACTATCCCTGCAACAAGAATCTGAGCTCTCTATCCCTAGACCGACCCCTCCATCACCAGTCTGAGCCCTCTATCCCTAGACCGACCCCTCCATCACCAGTCTGAGCCCTCTATCCCTAGACCGACCCCTCCATCACCAGTCTCTCTCTATCCCTAGTCTGAGCTCTCTATCTCCAGTCTGAGCCCTCTATCCCTAGACCGACCCCTCTATCACTAGTCTGACCTCTCTACCCCTAGAGCCCTTT